>NW_010244274.1:52181-68164 GCF_000690775.1 Eurypyga helias
GGTGGGGGGGTGGAAATCAATAAATAATAATGTTTTTTAAGAACTATTTTAAAAAAAACCCCAACGTTTACAAAGTGCATGGACCAGCTCTCAGGAGATGGTTATTTCTGTCATCGTTGCAAAGAGCTGAAAATCAATACTGTATGTCAGGGAAGTAAAATTTCAGGCTTTCTCTCGTATGGATGAAAATAAGTGGGGCTATCGCTTAGCTGCTGCACACTGCCTCCTTGCAGATGCTGGAGATTAATGTTCTGGTAGAACCTTCTGGTGAGGGTCGCAGAATCGAAGGGGGGGATGAAGGGAAGAGACCCCCTTACAAAGATTCAGGTACAACCCTTATTATCTCGTGTGAATCCACAAACTAGAGAGCTGTGGAAATAGGACTCTCAGCTCTTTTTTGAAGGTGTATGAGATCTATGCAGCCTTTCTCTTCATTGACCTAAGCAAGCCATAAACTTTACATGCCTGAGACGGGGCCACGTGTATCACCCTTCGAGAAGCCAAAATGCTGCCCGTCTAAATGCAACCCCCCTGTTACCTCTCTTCACCAGTTAGCACCAGCGGATGCTCAACGGCTGCTCTGCTGTTGTAGTTCAGTTGAACTTTTGCAGAGTAATTGCACTTGGCAGGGCCTGACCAGGCAGGAAAAGAAAAATTAAAAGTTAACACATAAAAATTCTGCTTTCATGCTGCCTTACAATAACCTATATTGGAAGGGGCACAGAATAGTAAACTTCCAGTCTAATGCATCATGATCAGAACATAGTTGCCATCCCAGTGCCTTCTCCCTTAAAACATCTGCTAACGCATCCGGTTGGGACAGAAGGATCGCTGTGTGGCATCCAAAAGGCATTCAAGGAAGGCAGTAGCAGTTGGATCAGCACAGGAAGATGACAGCGGTGTCCCCCCGGGTCTTTTCAGCTTTCCTCCCACCCTCACTCAAGCGTAGCACGGGGGGAGGGGGGAGCATTTCAAACCTATTGTAATCCAGCTTTTGGCATCTCAGCACACAAGCGAAAGCATCAGCATTTAGAAGCCTGAAGTACCCATTTAGCTAATAAAGAGCAGAGAAACTTCTGGAGAGCAGGGCTGGATACTGAAGTCTGATGGCAGGGCTCGGAGAGCCCTCAGCATCAGCTCTTTTTGATGGACACTGGCAATAACCACACTGCCTCAATAGGTATTTACTGGCCCCACTGGACATTTTATGGAGGAAGTTGCACTTTTCTTCTTCTTTAATGGGTCAGCCCCTCAAAATCTAATCAATAGGGGGAAAAGATAGTGATAAAAGCCCTGTAGTTACCTTGCTAGAAAAAACGTTTCAGGGTAAAACACATTGTGCAGGACATTTTCAAAACCCACTGCAGACAAGATTTCTTCTCCACTGATGCATCTTTAGTTATTCACGTCTGTGTGGAAAAATACTTCAAAAACACCAGCTCTGCTGTGCCTGTTTACTCAGGGCAGGAGTTTATGAATCAGTGGTAAAATTGTGTCTATTTTCTCCTAAAAATTAGTCTTGAATAAACCATTCATGCACCTTCAATACCATAAAGATACGTACAGAAATAAGGATTTTGCCTAATTCCTGGCTTTCTGTCTTTTTGTTCAGCCTGGTTACACACAGTACATGATGAAGCACAATTATAGGCAATTAATTCAAGTATCTGGGAAACATGAAATCACATCTGCAGTTAATCATCTTGTGCTTTTTTCAAACCATAAATCATTTTTTATAAAGGAAGGGAACAAAGATGTAAGAGATATAATTAAATGTGACATTTTCCACAAATCAAACGCTTCCTACAAATGTGCTGATAACATCATAGAACAGCAAAGCTTTCCAAATTGCTCTAGTGTTTATACGATGCTCATCATCTCTCTGAAGCTCATTTGAAGCAGACCGTGATACCTATTATATGCTACCATAATGCAGAACTGTCACTGCTAACCTAGGAGGTAATTTCACTGCACCAAATCCCACCAATGGCAAACACCCCCTCCTTGGCTGAAATTGCTTCTCAGGTGAAGTTGGTCCTTTCATATGCTGAACTGCATTTGACACCTGCAGTATGTTCATAACCCGCTCTGTAATTTCAGATACAGGCTCACGGTGAAATTTTGGCCATTGGAAGGAAGTAGTAAATCCCAGACTTTTTCCTTTCAAAGCAAGATTTGATTTGGCTAAAATATTCATGCTTAGAAAGTTAGAAAATATCATTCAAAAGTTAGGTTTGGTTTCACTCTTGGGGATGCTGATACCAAAATAAACAAATAAATAAATATTTAAAGACTATTACGGTAAGAAAAAAAGTCATAAAACGCATGTGCTTGATATTTGTGCTCTAATTTATCATCTCCCAGCATCTGCGGCATTAAATGAAAAGCCAGCTAAAAGTAGACCAGGCTACATTCACTGCCCAATTTGAGCAGGACTTCAGATGAAAATGAAGAATAGGTAAAGAAGGTAAGTGAAATCAGTTTTCTTGTACAACTACTGGCTTTTGGTTCCCAAACTGAGATTCTGTAAGGGAATTTTATTTTCAAAGAGGACTTGGTAATTTCTGAGCATTATGGATCTCAAACTGGGCAAGCAGTACCTCCAGTGCCTTTTTAAAGTCATACCAGAAATTTATTAGAAAATGTTCATAATGAAGCAAATTGTTTTATTAGAACTAAGATAATATTTTTAACAAAAATAAATATTTTTTTTTAATCTAACAACATCAGGATTTTAAAAGACTGCTTGTAAACTTCCCTGCAGTTTCAAGCCACTCAAACTAAAACCAGTATAAATTATCTTTAAAAAACAAAGGGAATGGACATTAGATTTTAAGGTTTTGGATTCAGCTCTAAATATATATGCATAACTGTACATGGGGACAGCTACAGATGTCAAAATTTCCAGCTGTAATTATTTGGCTATCTGTTCATATTCTGGTGTTCAATCTAGATTTCTTGCAACTTCTGGATTGTGGAGAACAACATTTATATCTCTCAAAGAAGTTAGATTTTATGGTCTTTATTCTTCACAGAAATCTTTGAATACTGATCTTTTGATCTACAGTGAATGATACATTCTTTGAAAGTTGGTGGGGTTTTTTCCAGTCATTTATGTGAGGATTATGTTTCCATATACTAATACTACACTGCTTCCAAAAATAAAACATTTGGGGGGAAAAAAAAAAAAAGAAGAAAAAAGGTAAGAATAGCTGTAGATGAATTTACCAGTTCAAATAGGAAGCTGCGTTCTAACTCTGGAAAATTCAGAAGAAATGTTGTTCACTCTCTTTACTGATCTTCCTTTGTCTTAAACCCTGAGCACTCACATGCCGTGCAGTCATATGATTGTCCAATCTTGCAAGCAGGCATGTGCTGCCCTTGAAAAAAAAGGTTATAATCCTATCTCATTATGGTAGGAATAGGCGAAATAGCATGCTCTTCACATACAACCTGTGTAAATCCCCAAAGGATGGGGGATTTGAAGTAGGTATAAAATCACTTTAGGAAACCAAATGGTAAAATTACACTTGAACAACTGTCATGGTTAATAAGACTGAATTGGCCAAACCTTACTTCTAACTCTCACTGGGGCATGTTCTGAAGAAGAAAGTCCTCCTCTGGTTATTACCAAGCGTGGGCACACCGGGATGGGATCCCAACCCATTCAGAGAAAATTCCAGTGTTGTGCAAATCGTTCCGTCATGTGCCTTACTCACATCACTGTGCTACACAATCTGTTGAATCAAGGTCTTAGCTAACCATGTCCAAACCCAGTACGTGTCTCACCTCAGCCACGCTTCGGATGGGGACAGGCCTGTGAACATATTCCGTCTGTTCAATGACATCAGAAGATCTTGGCTAGAGCTGCCAACTGAACGACAAACACTGTAACACCATGTCATTCTGGAAACTATTTGGGAGATTTGGTACGATTTATTTTCATCAGAGGCTCTCTGATTACGTTGAGCCAAGTCAGCCTTTTATACAGCACACGGAAACAACCCGGAGTGTGCCAAAACACCAGTACTGAGCACCAGCTGCCAATTTCCAGCCTTCCTTGGCGGGCTGCTTGGTCCCACGCCTGCCACCCTGTGCAGACCAACCAGCAAGCGTGACAGAGAAACGTGGTTTGTCATCCTTGGTAGCATTATGGCTTCTCATCTCTCAAATACCAAAGCACAGACTCACTCTGAATCTGCTCGTACTGTACCACTGCTGTCTTCCAGGCCATCTCTGACCCGGGAGGAGATACATAAACCAGGGGTTACTTACTAAATGACTAACTAGAGAATTTGTTCCCTCCGTGGCCCCCACGGGCAGAGGTGCTCATCAGCTGCGCACCAGTCCCCACACAGGACAGGGAAAGCTAGTCAGATCGCTGTACAAGGTCAGACTCTCACCGGCTCCAGGAGAAACACAATCTGTACACAAAGCCTGGGTTAAAAACATGCTCATCCAAGTGCGGAATGCATTAACGTCCCCCTCGGAGCCTTAATATCCAAGGCAAAGAGTACAACACCCTTCCTCACTTTCAAATGGGCAAAGTGACAGGAGCCTGAATGCCACCGACGACAGGAGTACCTGTGGTACCCCCTCAGTCTTTCAGGGTCTGCGTTTTCCCATGCTGGATCTCAGCATTAATATCCCCTCCACAGGAGCTCCTGGACTGTCAATCATCTTCTGCCAGAGGTGCTGCTCTTCCCCTTGAGAGTCCATCCAGTCAACCTCCTTGCCGTTACTGACACCTGGCAATTAAAAAAACAGGAGGCATTTTGCCATGTCAGTAAGCAGTTACTGACTGTCCTTGCTTATTTACTACAACACTGTACAAGCAAGAGGACAAGCACTTTACCGCTTGTACAGGGAGTTATATTGGAAACAGGTAGCTCCTGGACAACACCAGTTTGACATTGAAATCCTTTTTGGTACATGGACAGAGTCCTATAAACCTCCCCACTCCGCACCAACAAGCAACTTTCTCCTCACAGAGGAATGGATTCACAGCTCTTCCAGATGACACCACAGTCAGCAGGACGGCTTATGCTGGACAAAAGTAATCTCCTACTCCTCACTGAATCATAGACCCATGGAATGGTTCGAGTTGGAAGGGCCCTCAAAGACCATCTAGTTCCAACCCCCTTGCCATGGGCAGGGACCCCTTCCACTAGACCAGGTTGCTCAAAGCCTCGTCCAGCCTGGCCTTGAACACTTCCAGGGATGGGGCAGCCACAGCTTCTCTGGGCAACCTGTTCCAGTGCCTCACCACCCTCTCCGTGAAGAACTTCTTCCTGATATCTAATCTAAACCTCCCCGCTTTCAATTTAAACCCATTACCCCTTGTCCTGTCACTACAGGCCCTTGTAAAAAGTCCCCCCAGCTTCCTTGTAGCCCCTTCAGGCACTGGAAGGTGCTATAAGGTCTCCCCGGAGCCTTCTCTTCTCCAGGCTGAACAAGCCCAACTCTCTCAGCCTGTCCCCATAGCAGAGGTGCTCCAGCCCTCTGAGCATCTTCGTGGGTATCCTCTCGACTCGCTCCAACCCAATATACTTCTTATGCTGAGAGTTTCACAGCTGGACGCAGCACTCCAGGTGGGGTCTCACAAGAGCAGAGTAGAGGGGGAGAATCCCCTCCCTCGACCTGTTGGACACGCTTCTCTGGATACAGCCCAGGATACGGTTGGCATTCTGGGCTGCCAGCGCACACTGCCGGCTCATGTTCAGTTTTTCATCCACCAGTACCCCCAAGTCCTTCTCCTCAGGGAGAAGGACTTTCTATCCATACTCAACCCAGCCTGTACTTTGGCCAACCCAGGTGCAGGACCTTGCACTTGGCCTTGTTGAACTCCATGAAGTTGGCAGTGGTCCACCTCTCCAGCCTGTCCAGGTCCCTCTGGATGGCATCCCTTCCCTCCAGCGTGTCGATTGCACCACACAGCTTGGTGTCGTCAGCAAACCTGCTGAGGGTGCACTCAATGCCGTCATCCATGTCACTAATGAAGATGTTAAACAGTACTGGTCCCAACACAGATCCCTGAGGAACGCCACTCGTTACTGGTCTCTACTCAGACACTGAGCCACTGACCACCACTCTCTGAGTGCAACCAGCCAGCCAGTTCTTTATCCATCGAGCAGTCCATCCATCAAATCCATGTCTCTCCAATTTAGAGACAAAGATGTCATGCGGGAGGTGTCGAAGGCTTTGCACAAGTACACCTAGATGAAATTGGTTGCCCGTCCTCTATCCACCAAGTTTGTGACCCCATCATAGAAGGCCACCATGTTCGCCAGGCACGATCTGCCCTTGGTCAAGCCATGTTGGCTGTCACCAATCACCTCCTCATTCTCCATATGACTTGGATGCTAAGAAACACTTTCAAGGCATTCCCAGTTCTAGACTCTGCAGAAACATAGCTAGGCTCAAATTTTTTTTCTCTCCCTCAACAGAAGAACGAACTAAATCATCTAGGAAGAAGGAGAGATGAATAACAGAAGCAGTCATGAGTCAGATGGGAGCTTACCATTTCCAGTGCTCAAACGGACACCTCCCAGAAAAATATTACTGGAGAGTGACTCTTTGTCCCACACAGTCAATTCTAGGCAGACGTTACGTATGTCCCTTGAATTCAGTCCACTGAAAGCAAAGGTATGATTCCACTGGGGATTCACACTCTTTTTTATGATGGGAGTTTTGTGTTTTGTAGCTTTGCTGTCGTCCGGGAGCAGGTATCTGGGAGATATGGAAAAGGAAAATTGAATATGTACATGGGTTTTCACATAATATTCACAAAGAATTACAATCATGTAGAGGCTCAAATGGGATCAGGACTCCCATTTCCCCACGGTTATTAAATGAAGCATATACCTGAGGTGCATATTTTGCATTTGTGCTCCATTTGTTCTTATAGTTACAATGCGAGTTATCACTGGCAGAAATTAGAATTAAGTCTCCTTGCCCCAAGTCTTGAGTCTTACACACAAACTTTTTATTTCAGTGAGGGTAAATATAGACAGAATCATAAAAACCTTGTCTAGAAGGGGCCTCTGGAGTCACCTCGTCCAGCGTCCCTCTGAAAGCAGGACAGGAGGTTCTCCGAAAGAAATGGAAATGACTGATAAGGAAGAAACTTCAATGGGTTAGCATCATTACACAGATTCACAGAGTGGTAGGGGTTGGAAGGGACATCTAGAGATCACCTAGTCCAACCCCCCTGCCAGAGCAGGATCACCTAGAGTAGACCACACAGGGACAAGTCCAGGCGGCTTTTGAAAGTCTCCAAGGGAGTCCACCACCCCTCTGGGCAGCCTGTTCCAGTGCTGTCTGACCCTCCCAGTGAAGAAGTGTTTCCTCAAGTTCAGGATGAACCTTCTGTTTTCCAGATTATGGCTGTTGCCCCCAGTCCCGTCCCTGGACACCACTGAGAAGAGCCTGGCCCCATCTTCCTGACACCCGTCCTTTAGATACCTCTAAGCATTGATAAGATCCCCCCTCGGCCTCCCCTTCTCCAAGCTAAAGAGACACGGCTCTCTCAGCCTTTCCTCATACGGAAGGTGCTCCAGGGCCTTAATCCTCTCAGTGGCCCTGTGCTGGACCCTCTCCAGTACTTCCTTGTCCTTCTTGAGCTGCGGAGCCCAGAACTGGACACAGTGCTCCAGGTGAGGCCTCACCAGCGCAGAGCAGAGGGGGAGGATAACTTCCCTCGACCTGCTGATCTGAGTTGCCCAAAGCCCTATGGAGTGCAGAAACACAAATGCTGTAAAGTTTGACAAGGTCTTCACATTCTACTTTTAGTGAAGAATTCCTTTAGGGAAACTAAAAGAATTCACACTCTAGTTAAAAATCAGAGGTCTCTACAAATGTTCCAAGTCTGTACCTTCACCCCCTTCAGCAAAGCTGATGAAATAACACTGTGGTTGCACATAAATACTAAAGGTCCAGACATACAGACAAATTATCACTGGACCGCCATCAGTGTTCCTGTGCAGGTTTTTACTTGACAATAAACATGAGCTACTTTACTGCAGTGGGCTGACTCTGGGTTAACCTGTGTCAAATTACTCAATCCAACAGCACGGAATTAGACCACTGCAGCACCTCAACCGGTTCATGGCAACTCGCTTATGCATCTGGCCATGACACGTGGCAGACCAATAGTCCCAAGAAAGCAGACTCCTGTTCCACTGTACTGAATAGTCCATGTCACCAACAGCAGACACCGCTAAATAAAGACAGTCCACAGGATCTTTGGCCATACATTGCTACCACTGTTGTAAAAAGGCTTTGACAACATCTTCTCCCTGAAGTCTGTTCTGAGCTCCAGGTGGGAACAAGCTGTAGTGGGATCAGACAGTCTATTTTCAGTGAAAGCAAATGCCTTCACATGTATCAGGAAAAGAGAGATGGCACAGGAGAACAAATACATTGGAAGAGCTGCCCAAACTTTTATGTTAATTCTATGATCTTAGTGATAGTTTGAAGCATGCTTCAAGATCAAGATAAATTCTCAGCTCTGCCAAGGAATTAGAGCCATACTTTATATGATCCCCATTTGGTAACAACACTCAAACCATTACTAATTAACTACAGTATATCTAAAAAACAGCAATTCTGAAAGCATTGGAGCAACGCTGGCAATGAGAAATGTTTTAGGCTATCTATTATATCCTAAATGTAACATTCCTTCCACATAACTTACTTTTATGAAAAATACAATATAAGGAGACAGGCAGGATTATGTTCATTTTATTCAAACACAAGTATGTCTTAAACGTAGCTTTTTCTGTATTGTTTGGATTTTGACTGTCCAACACAAAATGCTGCATATCTAATAAAAAGGTACACGTATGTCATACTACATGTATTTTCATGTAGTCACGTGCATACAGGCATATAAGTGACACAACCTTAAATCTTTCAAAATCCTGCATCTTTAAAATCAAACCTGGAAGCCATCAGAGCGGTTGTGTTTGGTTTTGGGTTTTTTTAGTATTGTTTGACAGAAGATGTTTATGTTAAGAATGAGACACAATCGGAGTTAAGACACTACGTCTTAGTTAACAGACCAAGACAGTGATAGACTTCCTGGGAACCCTCAGGCTTTAAATGTGCTCCTTGACACTGTTCTTCATGCCAAAGAGCTTTCCCAATTAAATATTAGAAACAAAACAAAACAAACCCTATTTCTAAAATAAGAGAGAAAAATCTTCTCATTTAGCATATTTCCTTGAATCAAACCAGAATTTCCCTCCACACACAATGAATTTTCTCTTTCTGCGTGTTTCAGACTACATCCATTAGAAAAAAACCTTAGCTTGATGGAGCATGCCAACTTTTATAGGTGCTATTTGCAGTTTTACAAGGAAACCAAACAGACTCATGTCTTCCTGAAAACAAGTTTCTTATTCACGATGTAGCCTGGCTATTTCTCTTAGTAAAAAACATGTACTGTTTCAATTTCCTGAAAATGTAAATGTCAATGTTAAATCAAGTAAGAGCCCTAGTTTACAACCTCTTGCTTTCCAGGAGTGATGAATATTCACCTACCTCTCTCTGCCGACTCAGTGGAAGTGCTTTCTTTTACCAAACATTATATTCTCTAACAGCAGGCACATTAGCACACTGGATACTTATGTATAAATAGTTCTGTTTCTTGACTGAGTGGTATTTAAATGTCATTGTGTTTAACCCCTGGGAGAACTTGTACCTCTCTGCCCATTTTACACAGCCCCCTTCTCTTCAGCACACCCTTTCAAGGTGCCAGTAGCTTTTCAGGACTGGCACTCCATACACACACACAGAGGTATATTGAAAAAAAATGGGTCAGCCAAAATATGATTCAGCGCAGCCATTAAAAAAATGGGAAGAAAAAAAAGTAACACAGACCCTTTCACAAAAGTGTCAGATGTGCCTCCTGATTTCACTGCTGTTAAATTCTTTGCTTCTTTGATAAGGACTTCTAATATACCTCCAGATGGCATGTGAGAGTCTCTCTTTTTTCCTTTTTTAAAGCTCTTCTTTCCTATACATAAAACAGAGTTGCAACATCATCATCAGAAATTATATATACGCTGAAAGACTGATTAGGATATTTAAATTGTCTTGACCAGATTATTTTATCATTTACTGCAATGGGATTAAAGTATTCCTTATGAGGACATTCTGATTCCCTATGGGTGGAGAAAACAATAAGGCAGGGGCAGAAAAATCA
Source organism: Eurypyga helias (assembly GCF_000690775.1). NCBI lineage: Eukaryota > Metazoa > Chordata > Aves > Eurypygiformes > Eurypygidae > Eurypyga > Eurypyga helias. Next base: position 62,389 of record NW_010244274.1, read on the forward strand.
CTCCATGTATGACGAAGAACTTGTCCACGTGCTGGCCACAACAGAGCACCCTATCTGAAGTCCTGCCCTAATGTAAGTATTTGCGGGTTACTGTGCTGAACACAAAGAACTGCACATCCTATAAGTCCGACCCTCTTTTCAGAAACCACTTCCACCACTGACATTAAGGCAGCCATACACCATAAAGAAGGTATAAAACCTCTGTCCCAGAGCTTAAAATGCAGAAATACACTGAGTGTAATCCATGTGCAAGGCTGCACGGCTGCTCAGACACCGCGACAAAGGACCTGGTGCTCACTGGCACCCTATTGCTTTTGAACTGCATCATAGGGACGTGTGTACATGCTGCTGCTGCTGCAGACTTTAAGAGGCTTGTCAACTGGGATTGTACTCACTGTTTCAGGCTGAAAACATCAGGAAAAAAGTATCAGGAGTGATGTTAAAATGTACTAACTTTTAAAAATGCAGATGGTGTATATCTGGACTGTTCAGACACAGCTTTTGAGAGACAAAACCTTGGAAATACTGCTAGCAGAGGGAACGTCATCTGTCCAAAAGAAAGAGAAACTCCAATATCTCTCTCAGATCCTAACGCTAACAAGCAACACTGTCACAAAGACAGTGATATACCCATGTCTGATATTTTGGTGTACACTCAGGTGCTACCCAGTGATTGCTTTCACTTCAGATGACTGCTGTTCCTCATGCTACTACAGTGCAAAGAGTTAGTAACTATTTTCCCCTGATCATTGCTGATTAAAATAGTGGCTTACCCTAAAGAATTCAAGTAATATTTTACAAGACTCGGTAAAACTGAGCAGAGATAAAGCAGTGTGAAAGAAGAGTGAAAATGAGGAGACAGGTAAGCTTAAGGACAATGAATCATGAAGAACTAAGTGAAGTCTATTAATTTGGTCAGCTATACATTGTATATAACTAGCTGAACAATGAATCCACAGACTATGATGTAGAGAATTTATTTCTATGTGGCTGCCCTTGATGATGTTATCTAGAGTCTGATTTTTTTTTTTTTTAATTAGGTCACGGCCATGCCTCAACACTTGTCTGCACAATCCTCTTTGCTTTTTTCTCCTTAAGTTCAATGTAAGAGAAGAGGAGAAACACACTCACGGTTTAAACTTTCCACAGATAAAGACAAATAGCATATTTAAGTATGATTTCAATCCTCACTGCTACCATTACTTCACTCCAGGTGAGGATTTTTAATACTCAGAAGGATGTTATCATATGCTGCCATTAATGTTTGTTTTACCTTGAAACTGCCCTAGAGGAAGCATTAGGTTTCTGTCTGGGGGAATGTAACGTAAAACAACAGTCAATTCTCCTTTATATTGAAGCCCAACATCTGTCACAACTTCCACCTGAAAAGAAAATACAAACAAACAAAAACCAGAAATCCAGTTAAGGATCAGCCAGTTAATCATTCACTTTCTCCTTTCATTTTTAATTTTCTTGTACCAATACAGTGTTTGAAACACTTCTTAAACGTATCAAAACATACCAGCCCACTTTCAGATAATTAAACACTCCAGACTGAAGGCAATCACATTTTAGAAAACTTTATGAGCTAAGGAATGCAAACTCTCAGAAGAATAAAGCCACGTGGCATTGGACACCGTTCAGTGAACATACAGAGAAGAGAGATAGCTACCATGGCTAAGTCAAGCAAAAAAAGAGGAAAAAAAACCCTCAAACTTATTCTGGACATGTAAACAGTAGCTGATTTAAACTGACATTCACCCTTTATTTCCCCTAATCAGGATTTTAAACCTTAATTGGTTTCACATATTTCAGAGTCACTCCTCAGTCACCACTGGAATAGAGGTGTGGGGAACGAAGGCTAGGGAAGAGAGCAGAGTGCAGCTCTGATATAGAAAAACTTCTGGAAAACTGTTACTCCCAGTGTCCTTTTCCTTTTCTACGCAGCTACTATTTCTGTATCTTTTTGTTTTACAAACATTTGAATCTTTCCTAGAAAGAATGCATTCAGTGCTCTTCAGAGCATTCTTGTGAAAGAAACATTAGGCCTTCACTGACATGTGCTCAACATCCATTGGTGTCCTAAGAAGCTGGAAATTACATTTTAAAAACAATAGATGCAACACAGAGAGAACATGTTGTGTCAGCACAAACTGACTTCTAGAACAATAAAGTGCAGTGAAAACGGATGTCTTGTGCATTTACATTAGAGATCAGGCCTGTGAAAAGCTCAGGCATACGCCAACCTTGCTCAGTGATGTCCCCCAACGTCGGTGGGACTACTTGGATGCTCGTGTTTCTGTACGTGCTTCAGTGCTTAGCTTTGGGTACAAATGAACAAGTCATCCAGATCTCTTAACAGGGACAAAGCCCGTGCAGAAAGGGAGGACTCTCAAGTGTGGTGAGACGCACACCACAGCACCACACAAGCCTTTAAAGAACTGCTTATAGACCAATGTCTGATCTGTGACAGTATTTCTCTGAGATGCATTCACCTTGTTTCCTGACTCCCCAGGAAGGTCAAAATTCTATTATCAAGAGAAAACAGAACCAAAATAACCCCACCAGAAATACACATGGTGTAATACACAGTCAGCACTGCCTTCATATCCTAGACTCCAGGCTAAGGCACTAACCATGGTTAGGGGGGGGCAAGCCTGTACACGAGAATGGGACAGGGAACAACACAACTTTAGCAATAACACTGCAGCCCTTTTGTGACTTTGAAGTGCTTTTACAGGAACACAGGCATTCTTCCACTGACTGAGAAAAGCCGTCCCATCCCCACCGGTGTCTGATGCCAGTTGCTACAACGGGGGACAAAAGAAAACCCATAGTAAACGGCTGTGGAATAATTTGCACAACTTCATAGTCTTGCCAGTTGGGCAGCTTGCTTACGGTCTAAACTATACAAGTTTAGGGTCAAGTTTCCCACAAAGGCAGCAAGGATTGTTTTTTTCTGCTCTACCGTTGGACCAATGGTGGTGCAAGTTTGTATGTCACGAACAATTTGTCAAGCTCCCCCCTCAAATGCACATGTAATTTGGCTCTAGACTCTGCCCCCTCTTTAACCACAAAGCTGTTTTCTCTTCTTTTTCTGATTTAACCACACTCCCCTTGAAAACAGACATTCGGTGCTCATACAAGAAACAGGTCTTAAAATCTCCAACTTTTTCACTAAAGCAGCTAAATGACTCATGACAGAACAAATAAAGCACTGTAATAAAACCCAGGAAGTATTTCACTGCTGTCTCAATCAGGCAGCTCATATGGGAGAACAGCATGTAATTTGCATGTGTATTAACATGTGCTTTTTAAAAAATTCAAAATGCAATAATTGACATTTAAAAAATATTACAGTTGCTGATTGAAAATCTTTGCACCATTTTAAGTTCAGAAACATTATTTTTAACAACTTGGGAGGCAGACAAGACCAATTCTGTATTTGCTTTCTTTGGTAAAAAAGAACTCATTTAAAAATCCATTTAATGAGTTTGGAAATAATCAGACAACACCTTTCAGCTGGAATGGCTGAAATGCTTAGTGCCTCATTATTTTTTTCCTGAGCAGAAGAGTCTCACGACTATCTTTTTTTCCTCTGTTAGGATTAAAGGAAACCACCCATACACACAAACTCCCAGAGATTGAAATGGGATGTCAAAGAGAATACTGCATGATAAGAAGCTCAATTTCAGACCAACACTGCATAAAAACTGCAAACAAAATAAATACTAGATGTGTATCTTATTGTTGTAGCTGTGTGGATACTAAATAAGAGCAACCCCTGACACCAGCCAGAGCCATGACATTTCTTCTACCTCAAGACCAGACCCAACAGAAGTAACTTGGACAAAGCAAGCTTGTAAGGAGTACGGTGTAATCCTGGCCAGGATGCAGTGCTGACTGAAACGTGTGCCATCATCAGCCACTTTTTCTTCCCGCTCTAGACCCAACCTAGGCCACAAAGGAAGAGCTGGTGGTCACTTTTATTAACAAAGCTGAACTAGGAAACTGGGGATGATCTCCCTTGCTGCTTATGAAGTATGAGGTGTGTATGTGTTCAAAAAAGAGACTGATTTCCTTATGTACTTTCTGGCAAGTTCTTTAGTAAAACATAAATTTGTGACAGAGATCAAAGCCTCACAAAAGGCTACATATAGAAATTAACTATACAGCAATCGGAATCCATCTCCCACCTGAGAGAAAGCCACAAATCAAACACATCCTCCCAAACCCCCAGATGTTAACACTGCTTCCTTAAATATAATGAACATGGGGCAAACAAGTCATCTGAGTCAATCTCCACATCAGTCATTGTACAACCTTGGGTGTTTCCGTAACTAGAAAAATACACTTTTTGAAATGACAATCCTGGAATCCGTTCCTGAAGCAAGCAAGGCACAAGCCTTTAATCCTCTAGGTTACAATATAGCTCTTTGAATCCCTTCAAAAATAATCACCTTTGCCAAGAGACAGGAATTATCCTGCCTTTAGCTACGGACAACGCAAGTCCTGCTTCACAGACCAGTTGATCTGCCTGATCTTGTACCTGAAGAAGGCCTGATCTTGTACCTTCCTAGCTGAGGTGAATAAGTGATTAAGAAACTCATTTTGTCACAGCTGAAAGGTGTGTTCTTTAACAAACTGTTAAGGGTTGGGTTGGGAAAAGTCCTTTGGTTTATGGGCTGTTTATATAAAATCATTTTTTTACTAGGTCATTTCTCCAATGTGGCTTATGACTAGAGAAACTTGTTTAGAAGGTGGGGTTTTTTTTGGTTTTAAGTAGAAGATTACATGTCAAGTTTTCATGAAGACTTTAAAACCAGTATGTTTTGATTGAATAAGGAACAAAGATGTGATTTTTATTGCCATGTTAGACACTCATAAAGTCGCGCTTTATAAACACATTCCAAAGGAAAAACAACTAAACCTTGCTAAATTTGCTTCGCAGCACTATCACCAGCCTCTGGAAAGCCCTACCTTGGGCTGCAGCACAAACCACTCATCGCCCTGATTTTCGAAGTTCCAGGAATCAAATGGAATTTCCACCTCCCCAAGGAAGCTGTTGCGTCCAAATCTGTCATAGTGCCAGACAGAAAGCTGCAGGGTCCTGGTTTCTAGCTGCGTGTGACTGATGACATACTACCAACAGAAAAAGAGAAAAAGAAACTTTCAGAACAAGCAGAAATAATAGTTTCCACAGAGCCTTTTACAGCTCTAGCTCAATTTCACAAAGCCCACAGCAGCTAACAAATGGAGCATGAAAGAGATTTTTTTTTCTTTGCAAGCAACATCGATCTAGCCAGAAAGCTCATGATGTTAAATCTAACTTTTCTTTGCAGTGTGCATCCAATGGTAATTAATGCTACTTGTCAAGATTGTGTTATTTTCTGTATTATTTACTGGGTATTTATAATCATAAAGAAAATTATGATGCTTAAAACGAGGATCCTGTTAATTCCTTATATGTTTATGTAAAAGAAGCAGCTCAAAGTTTAGGCTGTAAGAAGAAACCTCACTGATTCTTTCGTCCCTAAAGAGAGTCTGCTGTACACTACTTTCCAGAAATAGCATCTTCTCCTTTTCAATTGGATCTTTAACTTATGAAAGATTGTTCTGAAAACAAGTTAAACTGCAACTGCAAAGCATGCACCAAGCATATCAGTCTTAGTGACCATCGTTGGTTTTGAAAGCTATTAAAAACCTCCTCTGAAAAAACATCATATTCTAGCAAATACACAGAAAATTACAAACATCTGGAATTCTAGCTCTGCAC
>NW_010244275.1:0-4100 GCF_000690775.1 Eurypyga helias
CTTTTTCCTCTGATTCTCCCCCTCTACTGGAGGAAGGAGGGAGGGAGGGAAGTATGAGAGCAGCTTCATGATATTTTTGCTGGCTGTAGTTAAACCATGACACCTCACGAACACCATTGGACACCTTCACACAATAAGTATGCAACAAGAGCAGAGATTTTAGTGTCAGTGACCTGCCAACTACCCTGTGATTGCCAGCCATGTCCATGAAGATCTGAGAATAAGCCAGGAAGCCAAGTCAGCAAGGCCAGGTCAGGCACAACAGCAAGATGCAATGCTTGTTGGAGACACAGCTGCAACAAAACTCACTCAAGAACCTAGGGCAAGGGCCTGAGCTTAAACGCAGCTCCCAGGCAAAGGGGACAGAGACTCCACAGCTCCTTCTCACAGTTTACCTGTTGTCACAGCAGTCTAATCCCAGGTACACAGATAAGCAAAATCAGAGCTCATCTTGAACATAGGCAGCCAAGCACCCAGGGAGTGGAGGAAGATGTTACAAAGCCTCTTTGCCCATTCAGGGCCCTGATACAATCTTTTGATTGCCCAATCTGTTTAGTGATGTAGATCATTGTTTTAGAAAAAAATACAGGCAGTCTTAGTATCAGGAAGAGTATTGGTAGAGTGAGCTTACTGGTGCACAAGTTTAAAATCAGATGTGTGAAAGTCTGGAAGACAGCAAGAAACATCAGAACTGGTAGCTGATTAGCTACAAAGAGAAAAGAAAGGGAAATTGTTGTTTTAAGTTCTGACCTGTGGGTAAATTATAAATAGAGAGAAATGAACTTAATGAAAAGGAGAAACAAATATTTTAGAGAATTAGATGCTGAAAATGTTTCCTGTGTAACAATCTTTCTGTAAGATGTGATTTCTAAAGATATGATCACCAAAAGCAAGAAAATATTTATGTTTACATACTGATTTGTCTTCATCTCTTTCATAACCAAGTCTCCCAAAAGACAAAAATGTTCATCCTGACAACACCGCAGTGAGAGATGTTATTCCATACATTATGTACAAAAACTGTAAGTATGGGAAATGGGAAGACTTACTTGCTCAGTGATGGAAAAAAAATCAGGGGCAGAAGCTGAAACACTCTGGTCTCTCAGGTCTCAGGCATTGTGAACACTGCAGGACTCCCTGGAGTTAGCAGCACTGACGATTCACTCACCACAATTTTGTCAGAAAATATAGTCTTTTCTTATAATACTATTACAAATAAAATAGTGTACGGAAATAAATGTGTTCTTTGTTTCACCAGTTTACTCTCTCCTTGAATTACTACATTACCAGTGTAGGAGCAAATAAGCAAGGATTCATCTGATCATAAATATAAATCTGCATTCAAGTTAGTTATCTAGATATCTTAACAAAACCAGACATTCCTCACCAGTGCTATTTGCCACAAGCTATTGATGATCTCCAGAACAGTTTGGGCGATCATGCCTTGACCAGCCTATTCCTGTCTATTCCTTGACTTTAAAGAATCTAGTGTGGATGTAGATCTCTTAAGGTAGCAGGTAAATGTCATGGTGACTATCTCCATTTAGTTCTGTTCCTCTCAGAAACACAGGGCAGAAAACTTGTTTGTACAACCATAAAAACTGCAATTAGTTTTAATAGAGCTCTACTTTTAAAACAGTTGACAAAAATCAGCGACCAGATTGTGTGAGGTACTTGGCAAGCTGAGTGCTTGGGTTTTATGAAAACCCAGAGCCTTTTTAATTGCTGAAGCAGAAGATAATTTCTTTTGAAAATCTGGTCTATAGTCTATGTGCATATTGATAGAGTCATTTAACTTTAATGTACAAAGTTAAGCAGTGGCAATGATTGGATGAAATTCTATATAACTATTGTATGTAACTTGGGTCAAAACAACCCTATGCGATGTTACAAGGTTGGGGACAAGCGGCTGGAAAGCTGCCTGTCGGAGAAGGACCTGGGGTGTTGGTCGACAGATGGCTGACTATGAGCCGTCAGTGTGCCCAGGTGGCCAAGAAGACCAACAGCATCCTGGCCTGCATCAGGAACAGTGTGGACAGCAGAACTAGGGAAGTGATGTTCCCCTTGTACTGGGCACTGGTGAGGCTGCACCTCAAATCCTGTGTTCAGTTTTGGGCCCCTCACTACAATAAAGACACTGAGGTGCTGGAGCGTGTCCAGAGAAGGGCAACAGAGCTGGGGAAGGATCTGGAGAACAAGTCTTATATGGAGCAGCTGAGGGAACAGGGGTCGTTCAGGCTGCAGAGGAGGCTTAGGGAACACCTTATGGCTCTCTACAACTGCCTGAAAGGAGATTACAGAGAGGTGGGTGTTGGTCTCTTCTCCCAAGCAACAAGTCTGTTCTCCCAAGTGACAAGTGATAGGACAAAAGGAAATGGCCTCAAGTTGCATCAGGGGAGGCTTAGATTGGTTATTAGGAAAAATGTCTTCACAAAAATGGTTATCAAGCATTGGAATGGGCTGCCCAGGCGGGTGATTGAGTCACCATCCCTGAAGATATTTGGGAGGAGGTGCTTAGGGAAATGGTTTAGTGGTGGTATTAGCAGTGTTAGGTTAACACTGCTAATTGGTTAACTTGATAAACTTAAAGGTCTTTTCCAACCTAAGATTCTATGATTCTCACTATGAATTTTAGAGGCAAAGAGGACAATTTATGACCTACCAATTTTTGCTTCATGCATAATGCCAGGAAATTAATCCAATATATTTTATATTGATCCCATAAATTCCACTTGAGCTATAGCATATATTTTAGTTATGCTTTACAATGCTCCAGCAGTACCAATGATTCCAAGATAAAAGCAAGGCAGATAATCCTACAACATGAATCACAGTGATTTAGGAGCTTGAGAAATTACCAGGTGGAATTCAAAAGAATGTTTTATGCCAAAGGGAGAAGACCCAACCAATTTAAGGGAATCTGCAGCAACTTTTTTGGTGAATGTGCAAAGGGAAAGAATTTTTTATTATCGGTCTAGAGGTTATTAACATTAGGAAGAGAGAGAAGACGCATTTGTCTTACAGGAGCATTACATTTGTGAACAGAATTTGACTGCTGTGCAAAAGAGCAAAGCAACGTAGCTTTTCCTTTCCTTATGCAATAGGGGCCCAATCCTGACCCATAAAATTAATGGCATTTTGCTACTGTGTTCTGGGACACCTAGGGCAGATCTTAATTAAAAATCTGTATAAGCACATATTATACTCCTGGAAAGGTACAGTCATTCATCTGAAAATACTAAATCTTATTCAGAGCTCCAGGTTGAAGGAGCTGTCAGAGGGTTACAAAGGTTATTATAACACAAGTGCCACCTTCTGTAACATTTTCAGATTTGCAATGAAACTGCTACTTAAATCAGCTGCAAAAGGAGAGCAGAGACCCACTAATGAGCACAGGGGTCGTGCTACCAGCCTGCAGTGGCACATGTCAATGATTTAGCAATTACAGCAGAAACAGTAGTTCAGACCAGGTGGATAATTTCTGTATTAGAGAAAGTGATGGAGTGAGACATAAATGAATTTTGGGCCTGGGAAGTCTCAAATTTCTTGTAAAGGGAAATGATCCTGAAAATTTTACACTGAACTTCAGTGTGAGATACTGCCACTTGAAACTTCAAAAGAATTTTTGCCAAGTGGTACAACAAAAGGCTGCCATATTCTACTTTTGCTATTATGTCCTATAGGGATAATAAGCATGAGAGCTTTCAGAAAACTTATGGCAGGAATATGCAGAAGTTGAGAGACATAACCACATTTTAAAAAATTAGTCCTCCCAGTGGGTAACATTACTAGATCCTACTGTTTGGGTTACATTGACAGAACTGACCATTATGTCCCACTTCACTGCAGTAACTGTTTTTTAAACACACGTACTAAAAGCAACTATTTTTCCAATGGCTGTGTTCCTTATGGGGAAATTCAGTTCACTTGAGAGATACGTAGTTAGGCATGGGTAGAAAGTAGCACCTGGTTTTTCTGAGACAAAAAATCCAGATCTTGATACTTGTTTTCATTCCCTCTGAAAAAGAAATAGAGATCTCAGCATCTCTAAACTTACATAATTTTTTTAAGTCAATTAAATATAAATAATACAATATATA
>NW_010244276.1:0-12452 GCF_000690775.1 Eurypyga helias
TGAATCCAGCATGCTTACTATGTGTATTGTGTTTTCATGGCAAGATTTTGACAGTGGGAGAAGATTACAGGGGTTGCTTGTGCAAGAAGATCCTAGAAGCTTCCTCTAAGTCTGATAGAGCCAATGCTAGCCATCTCCAAGACATACCCACCTCTGACTAAGGCCAAGCCAATGAACAAAAGTGGTAGCAGTTCTGGAATAACATATTTAGCAAGGGGAGAATAAAATCTGGGAAGAGAAGGTTGCAGACAGAGAGAGATGTGAGAGACACAACTCTGCAGACATGAAAGTCAGTGGAGAAGAAGGTGGAGGGGGTGCTCCCAATGCATGCACAAAGATTCCCTTGCAGCCCATGGTGAAGACCATGGTGAGAAGGCAGTCTGTGCCCCTGCAGCCATGGAGGTCCATGATGGAGCAGAGATCTCCCTGCAATCCATGGTGGATCCCATGCTGGAGAACAAGTGGATTTCCAAAGGAGGCTCTAACCCTGTGGGAAGCCTGTGCTGAAGCAGGCTCCTGGCAGAATCTGTGGCCCTGTGAAGAGAGAAGCCCATGCAGGAGCAGTTTTGCTGGTGTGACTGCACCCCATGGCAGGGACTTCATAGTTGTGCAGGGAAAGTGTGTGTGGAGTCCTCTCCCAGAAAAAGGAGGAATGGCAGAGACAACATCTGATATGCTGACCACAACCCTCATTCCTTGTCTCTTTGTGCCTCTCAGGAGGAGGAGGTAAAGTGAGAGTGAAGTTGAGCCTGGGAAGAAGGGAGGGGTATGGGTTTAGTTCTCATTATTCTACTCTGATCTGATTAGTAATAACTTAAATTTATTTTCTCCAATTTGAGTCTTTTTTGCCTGTGACAGTAATTGGTGTGTGATCTCTCCCTGTCTTTAACTCAACCCATGAGTTTTTTGTTATATATTCTTTTCCCTGTCCAGCTGAGGATTGGAGTGATAGAGCAGCTTTGGTGGGCACCCGGTGTCCTATCAAAATCCATTTTAATTTTGAATGATGGACTCCATGTTCTTTTTCAGATATAAATAACTTATACAAAAAGATTTATCAAAATTGTGTAAGAAACTCAGAATGATTAACCATTTATTAAAGTGGTTAATAATAATGTTCTTTGTAGTTCTGAAACTTTGCGAATCTCTGATACAGCATTATATATCTACACATTTATAACTATTTTTGTATTTTCCTTTTGTTATAGTAATTCCTGAAAAAAGTGATATTCTGGTACGAGATACCTGAAGTAATACTATAAAGTTTATTTTACATTTTAAACAATCAACTACCTCAATCTCATCTGATAATCTCTCTTTATTTCTGGCAAAGTCTGTGGTTTGTCTTTAAAGTCCAGTATTTACTGTGAATCAAAATGAAACTACCAAATTCATTATCTTTGTGACCAGAGGCTATATTTGAATGTTCATCTCTAGAGGACACAACTCGCTGATACAACAAACCTTAAACATTGATGTTATCTCCCTTGTGTACTTCTGTAATTATGCTGAAGGACATTTATATATGTATATAAAAAATATTTCTTTCCCTCAGAACACATGACTACTTATTATACTTTAATGCATAATGTGAATAGTAGTATAGGAAAACAAGAGTGTTTCCTTTTCTTTTTCATATGTGTGTTTTTCAGTCAACTGAATTTAAAGGCATTATATTCATTGTATATGTAGTTATTAAAATTTTTATCCTTAAGCATTCTCATAAGTAAAGCAAAAGCTACTTTATCCAGCTTAAATTATTTATTTCTGTCAAGGTTGATGAAATAATGAAAACTGAGAAACTGAGTATTTCTTCTTGATTCTGCCATCATTTAAAGGTTTTAACTCCATTAATGTTCAAATGTGTCCAGTACCTCAAGAGAAGGAAGGAAAAAATAAACACGAAATTAAGTATCATTATCACAATAACATGTTGCCAAGCATCTATTAATGAAGATGATATAAAATTCTTTATGTTGTTTTGAAATATTTTACCAATATTCTACATTGAAGTTTGTGGTAAACATTTTCTTAAATCCCTTTAAGTTCCTCTTGTGATTTAATAACTTACTATCATGGTGTTGTTCATGAATATCAAATAGTTTTTTGAAGTTGAACAAATACTTCAAGAAGGTCCCCTTCCTCTCCCTTCTCTTTGCTACCCTTTCATTCATTAAACTGCCCTTCCCGTTATTACTGTGAATTGCAAGTGGATACATGTACCTGTACACGTGCAATCCAGAATAGTCAAATCTGTACATGTATCAGATGACCTCAAAGAAAATAAAAGGTTTTAAGTCTAAGTTCGAGAACAGTAAGAACGAGCTGATTCTCTCTGTTGTATATTTCTCTCTGCTGTACATTTTTCAGAACACCTGCTTTTTAAATGTTTACTACTGCATATATGCACATCAGAAATACACACTACAACAATAGATTTACTTCACATTTCCTGTGGTAGTAGATTTATACATGATCCCTAGAAATCAGTAATATCCATATGGATTCTATCCTGTTTCTTTATCAGAAGAGAGAAGAGAATTCTGAAGAGAACTGTACTTCTGTTGGTGGGTTTTGATAGAATAGGGAGTGTGAACACATTAACTACAGTTTTAAATTTAAGGTGAATTATATGTACATGGAAAAGATGAAGGAAACAGTGATAGACCTCAGTGGAAATACACAGAAAAGAAGAATAACCTGAATCTTTATGATACTTATGTGTTATTAGAAAGAAATTGCAATTGCTTTATTTCTTTGTGTTTCTTGACATCTTGCATATATGTTCTTGTCTTTCAGGACATAAATATACTTCCTGAAAACTATCCTTTACTTGAAAGCATATAAAGAATCACAACAGTTGAGACAAGATTTTTTCCTGACTTTGTTTCTTATCTCTGAAAGTGACCATTAGCTTTCACTTAAGGAAAGGGTACAGAGAAAATGTACAGAATGAAATGCTCTTTTCCTTGATACATTTTCCCAGTTTCTAGTAAATAGGTAGTACATATTGTTTGTAAGGGTTAGAAGCAGCTAAAGCCTTTGGAATGTATATGTACCTGAATGAGAAGAGTTAGTGGACTACGCATTTAATGGACTGAGGAAATGGGGAGAAATGTTAGATAGGAAATATTCGGACACAAAATGTAGAATTTTATACTTAATTTAATATGTCATTATGTTCTTATCATCTGGACAGTAACTCAAGAGAGTACATTTTGATTGATCTAATCCCAAAAAGGGATTTAAAACCAGGAGTAATTTTCTTGGGGTGTGGGGAATTTGCTCTGTCTCACCCTTGTGCCAAAAAAGACCTGAAATCTACATGCTATACTTTCTCTGCAAGTCCAATAGACCAAAAACAATAGACAATTCAATAAAATATATACACTGTTGGGTGCAAGACCCCTGAACAATAGACCATTCAGTAAAATGTATGCACTTTCATCAACACAACAGACTTGCTTTAGATGAATTTTGTATTTTGGTACCCTGCATTAATGGAAGTAGCTACTGAAATTCCTGTTCAGGCATATTCATGTACCTATGTTTTTTATTAGGCGCCTCAGGTAAGGTGTTTATTGATTGTATGGTCAGCTGGGATCAGTGAATGATTCTGAAGTCTCTCCCAGAGTCTTATTCAATTAGGCAGATAAGATGTCCCCTTGAAAGCCTTAAGGCTTTTACCTTAAGGCTGTCTTCTGCAGCTATATAAGGAAAATAAACACTTAAAAGCTTGTTTGGGTTTTTGGGCTTTTTTTGTTTGTTTGGTTGGTTTTTTTTGTTTTGTTTTGTTTTTGGATGGTGCAAAGAAATGGTGAAGCCTGCAATAAGTTTATGTAACTTCCTTATTTTTTAAGAACAAGAAACAAGGATTAACCATCTCCCTCACTGCTTCTATGAGTGAAGCAAGAATAATATCATGTTGCCTAAGTTCTTCCTGAATGAGCAAAGTAAATATAACCGTATACAGCACACAATATATTAAGTGAGCATTTGCAACACTTCAAGTTTTGGTTACCCACCCCATGAATAAGTACATCAATTATACATGTAATTCTTGAAATACCTAGGAGCAGATAGTCCCTTGAATAACTCCAAAAATGAAGGGTATTTTAACTGGATTTGATGAGCGGACTCAAATGCTTGAATATCAGTGAAAGTCATCTAGATACTACTCTGGTTAATGCTCACATTTAGAATCTCGTGACAGCTGCAGTGCTGTATTCATAGGTCTATTGATATATTAATCAAAGGAATTTGTGTTTAAAGATTTGTGTCTGGGAGACAAGGGCTTTTATTTTGATGGTATTGAAGCCCAAAGCTAAAAGCTGAATTTATGTCTCCAATCAATGAAGAACATCATGTACATTATAATATAACCAGAAGCCTTTTTTAGGGGGACATACTGTTGTTTTGATACTTGGTCTGTTGAATTAGTAAATGCAATAACATTTCCTAGATCACGGGGGGGTTTTTTAATATTTCTGTAACCTAACTTTAAAGGTTTCATTTTTTCAACTATTTATTAAACTTCAGATATACTTTTAATGATTCCCCGCTATGGATTCTGTATCACCCTTTTGTATTTTTAATGATGTCAGTTCAGGGTGAACAGACAATTTGCCTCCCCAAGGTTCTACAGCCCTACTCCACTCGTTTTTCACATTTTGTTTTATGTTTGTGAAAGGCTCCTATTTTTACATTCTCATGCATACTGAATGATGTTATCAGAAGATAAACTTCTGTATTCCGTGTATGGGATTCATATCTGACCTAAAAAAATGTTAGTTTGCCCTTCTGCATGAACCAAAAAGAATAGTAACAACAGGAATGAACAGGAAAAATACATGTGTAATTGCAACATTTTAAACTGCAAAAAAAATTCAATAACCATGCACAATATGACTAGACTTCAGCCCTAAAGTTGTTTCAGCAGTGCCAATACAAGCTTGGATATTCTCCAAATAAATAAATCCATCATGTTGTATCACAATTTGAAATAATTTCATGTTTGTTGGGGTGTGCTTAATTTCAAAAAAAGACTGTATTTTTTACCCATATAGGTATCCAAGGCCTGTGTTTAGCTTACATGAATTTTCTTTCATAAGGGGAATACTGGTTATGCAGGCAAGTGGCACCTGTGAAAAAAAATTGAGATAGATTTATTTAGCCATCATAATGAGAAATATTGTGTGACGGACTCAATGAAAACTGTAGTAACCATCTGTACTAGAGTCATTCCACAGTGATGTATGTATGTAGTCTACAAATGGCCAAAGTGTGAGAAATTAATACTATCCTAGATGAACATTATATCCAAAGTCTCAATTCATTGTATAGACAGAGAATTTGAGTGTTATTAGATGTTTCTTAAGTAAAACCTATTTGGCCTCACATTCCTTTGCAGATAGTCATGGGTTTCTCATAGGCAACATGCACACATGTGTGTATATGTCTACTTACGTGGCTCTTACAGAATCTTCACAAATGTCGTTAGGCATTTTTCAGTATATAACTGAAGTGAGCCCATCATTCTTTGAAACAAGGACAGCAACTTGACAGGAAAGGGCAACTGTCATGTTAAAATAAAGTTTGTTGCTCTCTTTCAAAACAAAAATTACAGTCTCAGTTCTGACAGTGGTACATGTGGAAGATGAAAATCACAGTGTTGATTTGGTTCTATCATAGTACCAAAAGTGTAGAATCAGTAGTTTTATAACATTTTCAGAAAAATTGCAAATAATGTTCCAGCAGCCATCAGAGGATGAACTTCAAATTCTCTGTTTAACTGGTTTTATGGACAAAATGCTAAAATCACAAATAAAGCATTTAGAACGGCAGGAGGACAAAAAAGAGGTCATAAAATATCTGTTCTGAGAAGTTCTTCTGAAAAGATTAGAACTACCTAAGCTAAGAAAATCACATCATTGTATTTCAGTTTTTTATTTTAAAGGTTAAAAATTGTGGTTGTGTTTGGTCTTGTTCTGGAGGTGAAAATCAAACACACAGCTTGTTTATTTAATTTTAGGGAAAAAAAGAGAAAGAAAAATAGAGATCAAGGAGAAAGATCAGATTAAAGTGATCATCAGAATGTGGCCAAGGGGACTATGAATTTATGCTGTAACAGTAACATAAAAATGTAAAGGATTGATTCAATCAAAATCTTCTTCCCAATGACCACTGCACAATTCCTTTCAGAAGAACAGCATTTGCCTCTCATAGGACATTTGTGGAGGTGATATAAACATAGCCATGGTCAACAATGTGAAACAGAAAATCAGCACTGGAACAAAGTTGAGAACTTCTATTTTTGTACAGTTTCATTATAAACTAAACAAAGTCACATATTTATTGAACAAATTGGATACATACTATTTATCTACCTATCAGTCTGCATATTAGTATATAGATGTACAGAAATAAAGACATACAGAATTATGCACATTAATATTTTTTATTGTTTTGTTCATATAAAAATCTGGGACATTATGCTATGATCTATCTTTGCTAGAGCTAAGCAGCAGTGAACTAGGATGGCTCTTTTATCTTCTGCTAAATAGTTTGATATTTCTCTTTCTTAGATTACACAAACTAGAGTTTCAATACTGCAAAATATAATCCCTGTATCAGCCTGAGTCTGTTCAGCTCTGCCTGTTACCAGTGCACCTCTTCAAACAGAATACTTCTGAAAAACTGTGCTATTAAACTCTTTAATTTAATGAGTAGACTGCAACAAGGTGAGGTACACAGCCTTAATGATCCCATGAACTACTGTCAGATCCTTCCCCAGGTCCTTACAGTAAAAGAATTATCTATGTGGTCATGAATAAGGCAATGCCCTGCTTTTCTCCCACACTGATTAGTGGAGATGAATAGTGAACCTGTAACATGATGCTTACATCAATCCTTACATTCATGGCTTTCAAGACTTGCTATTGATAAAGCAATTCTATTACTTATTAAATCTTGTCTGTTGCTGATATTGCTTAACAACTTACGGTGAACAGATAAGCCTAATAGCCCACTGCGTTCAAACCCAAGATGATACTCAGCAATCATAGTGTGGCCTCATCAGCCAGTGCTACACTATGTCACTGCCATTCCATTGTCTATACTCCCAATTCTGCTCAGACAAAGCTTATCAACCTTCCTTTCAACCTTCTGACCAATTAGCAGAAACTCATCATTTTTTCAGTGTGATGTGTCTCCTCAGCAGGACAAGGAGAGAAAAATAGGATTAGAAAGCTTATGCATACAGATAAAGACAAATAATTCACTTACCAACCACTGTCATGAGTAAAACAGACCTGGCTTTTGGGAAAAGTAATATATTTTACTGGCAAGTGAATAAATTTGGATAGAACAAAGCGAAAAGACAGACACTAAAACAGTGCCTTTCCTCCCACCTTTCTGAGGTTAAACGTCACTCCTTCACTCTTCAAGCAGCACAGGAGAGAGAGAGTTGGGGTGTTATGTTTGGTACACAGCAGTTTTCTTCTTTGCTGCTCCTTCCTTCTCAAATTTTTCCCCTACTGTGATGTGAGGTCTCCATGGTCAACAGTAACTTCAGAAAATGTCCATCTGCTCTGACATGCTGCAGTGAGTAACTGCTCCGACAGAGCACCTTCTCTTCCTCCTCCTTTTCTGACTGGTGTTTGCACTGCTGCTTCTCACCCTTTTTGTTTCTTCTCCTCTGCTGTTCAGTATTTTGATCTTTTGTATTTACTTTTGCTTAGAGGCTCCACCAGCTTGGCTTCTGGGCCCAGCTGTGTGGTGCAGTGCAGTGTGGCTGTTGGGGCTTGCTGGAACCATCTGTCATGGGGCAGCCCCATTCTCTCCTCACAGAGGCCACACCTGCAAACCCTGCTGCCAGTACCTGGACACCTGCACCAAGTACAAGGAAGCTTTCAAGCTGGCCACAGCATTATCTTTGAATTCACAGCAACACAGAGGAAGAGGAACTGTATATTGCTGGTGTTCCTCCAGATCTAAACCATTCCTCAGCTGTTCCAACCTGGCCATTTCTCTCACGGCCCACTCATCCCCTCATTTCTGTGTTTGCAACCTCAGTTGTTACAATAAATCTACAGGAAACATTAGGCCCCGGTCAACCAATCCATTGACATTTGGATTTTTATTGGTTTGGGGGCAAATACTTAGACCTAGGGAAGGCTGTGAGAGCCTATTCTTTGCCCATGGTCTGTATGAACTGTGTGGTATCATCTGATTGAGTGGTCCAAAGGAAACTGCTGAAGTCTGTAATATAAATAAGTACTTGTCTACTGCATCTTTATAATGAGAATTAGATGCCCCCCAAAAAAAAAGAAAAATCCAAAACAAATTTAAGTTTAAGCCAATTTTTAAATTTATATTCTTTTGCATGTACTGCCAATCCATTTTTGATAACCATAGGTGATCATAACATTTGGATTTATTCTACATACATGCACATGTACAAAGACATCTTAGCGTGTTTCTACATATATACAAAATATTGCATAAAAAAATCAGAACCTAACCTAAAATAGTTAAATTATCTTCATAATTTTAAATATTCTCACAAGAAAAATTTAATGTATTTAACATCTGATCCATTACATTAGATATTTTTTCTGTATTTCCACTGTTGTGGAAGAGGAGGTATTTCACTTTGTCTGGGATTACATTAACAGAATGAATACATTAAGTTTAGCTCAGAAATTGGAAATACTTTTTTTAATTATTATTATTACACATACTTTTAAACTATTTTCAATATACACAACTATATACAGTATGGTAAGAACTTTAGTTCATGCTTCTAAAATACTTCAGCCTAGGACTACCCAGAGGAGCCTCATGTGTTTAAATGCCAGAGCACTCTAATGTACTCACCTAGAGATTATTCCAGGGTGAACATCAAAGCTATTGCTGGACTCAGATAAGTTTGCATCTTCAACTGATTATTATGCAAAACTCTTGCACATGGAACAAGTGCCAAAATCCCAAGGCTACAGACTTGCTAAAAAAGATACTTGTTTCTTAACTCTGATCAAGCTGGAAATTAAACCATTCCACTACCCCACTGACCTAGCATTTCCATTATCTCATTCTAACAAAGAAATACATGAAACTGGGGAAAAAACTATAGTAGTACACGAGAAATATTTTGGTCGTGGAAGCAGGCAAGAGAGGTGCAGCAGTGGGGGTAAGCAACTGGTAGGAGCTAGTGATAGCTATTTGTCTAACACATAAAATGTATGCATAAGATTCAGAATAATGTCACTCCCCCATCAGATTCACTCAAAGGTAGTACTGGAAGGTATTCTTGTACGGCGTAAACATGAGTATTTGCATTGTCATGCAGATATAAAACTCATAAAGACTAGCAATAATCCTGAACTCATCTAGTGGGATTTTTCAAGACCAATTTATGTTATCGTAGTAAACTTATCAATATATCACTGCAATTTAGAGTAAAATAAGTCACAGTTTTAGTCTACCAGCATATGAACTACCTTTTTCAACTATAGACACGTTGAAAAACAGTGGAATTACGCTGAAATGCGAAGTATTTTGTCCAGACCCCTAACCCTCTTGCTTTGGTTTCTTTGTTTTAAGAACCCTAAATTTAAGGTCAGCCCAAGAAAGACGTGTCTGTTTTATTTAAGGAAAATTAACTTTGGTCTAACACTGATGAAACTCAGAATAATTGATTTTGTTACCAAGCTGTCTTGTAGAATTACTTATTTACTGCTCAATCTTGTTTTGTTCATTATTATGCTTTTGAAACAATTTTCAAACACTCTTAAAATTCTGCTTTAGAATGTTTTTACTCTTAAAAGCAGGTAAACATGCAGGAAATATTCATCACCCTAGGTACCATAAAACAGATGAAAAAGGTGTCCTAACAAAATTCCTGTCAGTTAGTCCACTCACCAGGAGCATAGTATAGGCAGCAGGATTCACTCATTGTCCCACTCTTCTCCTACGGTGAGCAGACAGACAGGAATTTACTGAGAAGCTCTGCAGTAAACTTCAGAGAAGCTGTGGATGCCCCATCCCTGGAAGTGTTCAAGGCCAGGCTGGACAAGGCTTTGAGCAACTTGGTCTAGTGAAGGCTGTTCCTGCCCATGGCAGTGGAGTTGGAACTAGATGATCTTTAAGGTCCCTTCCAACCCAAACGATTCTATGTTTCTGTGATTCCTGACAGTGATTGAATGATGCAAATTTTCCTTAACAGAAGTCTAAGATTTGAAACCTACAAATGAATTCTAGGACTTTATTTGTGTTGTGTTCACAAGATCAGGGGTGACTTACATTTTTCAAGCAAGGACAGAGTTTAGATCCCTAATAGTCTTTTATAGATCTCATACCTCATTTTACTTCTTCTAACAGAGAAGTCAGTATTGTATCTTTAGTTACACAATTAGTTACATAAACTATGCATATGGTTTGGATTTTTTTTTCTAAATGAAAAGAAAATAAAGAGTTTTTTAAGAGGCAACAGGTTTAAACAAATTAAAAACAACTCATGAATTAGATAAACTAACCATACAACTGTATTTTAAAGTAAATGGTGTTAATGTTAAGACCTTAGTCCAATTTGTAATGCCAAGATATATCTAAAGATCATTTTCTTAGTTTTAAGTGAAAGAACTTCTGAATATTTTTTTATTTGTTTGTTTTCTTTCAGAAAGTATTGTTGATTATGGTTATGTTTATAGTAATATCATGTCTGTAGAAATTATTTTTTCATTCTTTGTTTGACTGCATTTATATATGCAGTTTCTGATTTCAGTGTCACAAAACAATTTCAATAATTATAAGAACTTCAGGATCTCCAAAAAGACCCATCATCATTGGTTTTTGGGGTTTTTTTGTGTCTCCTCTACTATAATACTTTTATCCAAATTAAGTTAAAACAACTTCTTTTTGATGGTCTCTTAGCAGTGAATCTGATAATTAGAGTTGAGAATTTTATAAGCCTCTAGAACAAGACATCCT
This sequence comes from Eurypyga helias, assembly GCF_000690775.1. Taxonomy (NCBI): domain Eukaryota; kingdom Metazoa; phylum Chordata; class Aves; order Eurypygiformes; family Eurypygidae; genus Eurypyga; species Eurypyga helias. The sequence continues at coordinate 10,990 of NW_010244276.1, forward strand.
ACTGCTATTGAACATTAATGAAGATGTGAGATCTTAATTCTTTTAGGTGCTTCAAAAATAATTTAATTTTATATTACTTTATAGTGATTATGTTCTTTTCGACATATGATTTACTTTGCCAAGAATTATGTATAAGTTTTATAACTGTGGAAATGTAAAGAACAGAATTACAAGTAAGATATATACCACTCCAAAGATCCCTAATATGTAAAATCCAATGCTTTTTAAATACCACAAATTGTAAAAGGTTTTTAAACTTTTAGACCTAAGACTTTCATATATTTTAATATTTTATCCTCTATGCCCTAGAACTTTATCTACCAACCAGCCTATAGTTGTGATACTTAAGTGCTGCTCTGTACTTTGCCATTTTCCAAGCAGCATGACTCCTGTGGAATTCTTCAGGGAAAGCCATTAGCGCACTCACTGGTGTAAAACTTGCATGATGCCATAAATCTTTTAGCAAGCAGATTTGGAAGATGTTTTTGTGAAGGTTGTGTGTATAATGAAAGCTACATTACATGAGCCTTCAATGTGAGCCTTCAACATTACACTTTATGACATTTAATAAAATAGTGATTGCAAAGAGCTGCATTCTCAGAGGCCTTGTTATGCCAGTACCACTGCAAAGGAAGTGACTGTCTTCTATATTTTAGTTGCTAACGAATCCATTTTATTTTTCTGAGCCATATAGTAAAACATAATTCTTTAGAAGATTTGGTTTTTATCCTTGCAGGTTCTAATAAAGTTGCATTTTAATGCATTAAATACAAACAAGTATTTATTTAAAGAAGACTGCATATAAATCCACAGGCATTTAAAAATAAAAAAAAAATTGCTTATAGATAATTTGTACTATAAGGACTATTGTTCTGCTCATCAGTCCATATAATATTCACACCTCTAGTCATGAAAGTCAAATCTTCTTCATTTCATGTGCAAAAATTGTCTTTGAAGAATAAAATAGCATGTGCTTACATCTACTGAATTCTTGCTCATTTTGTAACTAAAACAAATGATGGCAGGATAAAGTGAAATTATATCAGTTCTTCTTTTCCAGTGACATGTGTCAATTGAAAATCTTGAGATAAATCTTGAGATAAAACTGAACGATGAAAACATTACTATTGACTGCTCAGGGAGATTGAACTGCAGTTTTAATGTGATGTCTATACTGGAAGTTAGGGGATGTAGGTAGCACTCCACAGTTTTCAGAGTTTCTTCTAAACATGAGAAATTTTTTAAGCTTCACCTTTATTTCTCTTTCTACCTTTGCTAAGCAAAACTAGAAAAGCAAGATGAATTGCAGCTGAATTTATCAGGTATTCGTTGTCACTTCAAGGAGCCTTATAACACATTAATTCTCTAGTTTGAATCAGGATGCACTTCTGAAGCAAGTCTTCCAAGCGCTTCCATGTACTAAGCTCTGAATTCACTGAGTGGTTTCAGAGCCATTGAAATTC
>NW_010244276.1:12472-20231 GCF_000690775.1 Eurypyga helias
CTGCATTCTCAAGACACAGACATGGTGCTCCATCTGTTGATGGTCATTCAATCCACCTGCCCCAGCTCAGGCTGCTCACCTATAAGATGGCCTCCTCCTTGGAAGTGTTCAAGGCCAGGCTGGATGAGGCTTTGAGCAACCTGGTCTAGTGGAAAGTGTCCCTGCCCATGGCAGGGGGGTTGGAACTAGATGATCTTCATGGTCCCTTCCAAACCAAACCATTCTGTGATTTTATGATTTTATAAAGATTCCTGAAATAAATATCCTGTGGGCATCTGGTACTCAGCATCAACTGTTTTACTCAGCAGATACATTGTTATTCTGCTACCCTACCTGCTACCGCTACCTCAGTCTCCTAGGTCCAGAGGACATCACTCATTTCAGGCTGCATTTCCACTGACAAAGGAGCAGACATATCCCATAGCCCCAGTACTCTTAATTTTACTGACTCTATAACAAGGTGGCTAGTTGGCTTAGACTATGCAGCTACTGGTCCCTAGAGCTGGGTGAGATAGATCCAGACCAGAATATTAAAACTTAATTATTACTTTACTATTCAATAAAGTTTATGCCTAAACAATATTCTGAACTGATGGTCTGCTTAAATCATGTCTCAAAAATATCAAAAATAACGTTTTAACTTGGCAGTCATAGTCATATGGGAAGATGTCCGTGCATTGTTGTAACAAAGAATAAGGGAAAAGAATGCTTCTTTTAAAATGTTAATTAAGCTTTGGATCAGCTGCTCTAATAGTTTGACACCATCACCTATGAAGTTTGAATGTATAAAAATGTCCCATCTTTCTTCACAAAGTCACTTTTTCTCACCAAGAAACTGTAACAGATACTACACAGATATCATTACATAGATAAAGGTCGTAAGTTTTATGAGTCATTGTGAATATTTAAGCATGCTTGCTAGTTGTAGGCTGTAATGAGACACAGCAGGATGAAAAAAAATAATAAAAGGATACATTTGGGCAATTTCAGGATTTTAAATCAAGAAAAAATTCAATAACTTTTCCAGGGGCCAGCTGAAGAAAAATTATCAGGATTAACACTGTCATCATATACAAACATGCATTTTAAAATTAAACTTTTGAAAGATTTAACTTCAGAACACAGAAAAAACAACCCAAATAACAGAACCAAACAAGAAATATAGAGTGATTTAGGGAAATATTAATGTAATCAGTCTAAAGACCTGATCTTTATCATTATTACCATTAATAATGACTTAATAACAAAGATCTTTCAAGCTTAAAAAAGCCTGTGGTATCATGGTATCAGAAGTCATCATCATGGAAGGATATATTTGAATGTATTTCCTAAACTGCTCTCAAATTTATTGCCAGATTTCATTTCTAAAAATATGTTGTGAATAACAGTCACACTGTTGATTAGCAAGACGAGAATGATTTTCTGTCTTCACCAAACAAACAGACTATTTGATTTTTATATCTACCAATTGTCAATTGACTACAGTTAAACGCTGTATCATACCTTTAGAAAAATATAAACTTTTCATAAATGTAGGGATGCTGTGATCAAGACATAAAAGAGAAAATAGGGCAGTTCCTTTAAAAGAATCTTCTGGGTCCTGAATGACTGCTGCTAGGGAAGATTCAAATTAAAAAATGTAAAAAACAGACTGTTGGGCTGCAGTTCTCAGAAAAAAAAAAAATCAGCTGTATTAAACAAGATTGATAGTAGTCAAAGTAATGCTGGTATGTTAGCATTTCTTTTTCAGGAATGAAGACACTGTTCCTTGATTTCTTGACCTAGTTTGATATTTACTTTGAGATGATCACTGAAAATTGCTAAATATTATACTGGCAGGTATAGTTCCATTTTAATCACATTCGTCTAACTGACTATAATTAAGAACCATTCCACGTTTGCTTCATACAGGCAGAAGACAATGATGACATTTTCTAATTGTTTCTTTTATGCTTGTTTTAGCTGGGAAATGTGTTTTCCTTGTCTTCTCAGTTCAGACTGACATTTTATCTACTAACTAAATATTTGGTTTTAATACCTGCAAGATCACTTCTGTTCAAAAAAGAACTTTCTTTTGCCCTCCCTTATATAGCAATATTATCTGAAAGTCTTTTGCTGTCTTTTTCTACATCTTAAAAAAAGAAAATATTGATTTTTCAGTACCAGTTCTGTGCTTGTCTTAACTGCATCATGAAAATTCTTGATCTGAATGCAGTTGCTTAAAAAATAATGTTCTGATTTTGAACATATTTTGGAAGTTATTTTGTTGTACTTGATATATATATTAACCAATACATAGTCAATGCTGCTACTGTTCTACTTATGAATTCAGAACTGATATGCCAAACCATCTGATGGTACAGAAATATAAACTAGTCATTCAGATTTCTCTATTTTATTGCAGCACACTTTATACCACTCATTCAGATTTCTCTATTTTATAGCAGCACAGTTTATGTATTTACAAACATAAAATATTATACAGAAAAATATATTAACCTTGGATAAATTGACTCAATAAAAAACATCAAGGATGCCACCCTTAGTCATACGATTTAGGTAGTCCTGCAAGGAGCAGGGAAATGGATTTGTTGATCCCTATTGGTCCCTTGAAACTTGAAATATTCTGATTCTATGAAACTATTATCCTATAATAATAAAAAGATAGTGTCTTACTATCTCTGGACTAGTAAATGATTTACAGGAAAAACACATTTCACATGATATCTATAGGAATTGAAGGAAGTTGTTTTCTGCACAGGAAGGGCAGATTATTCCTCTTGGAGGACATTTACATTCTGGTTTACTATTTATATGCAAAACCGTATTTTTCCCCTTTTTTTGAAACTGCATGAACATTACTAATCCTCAGGTGTGACTTCACAGAAGGGAAGAAGGGAAGAAGGGAAGAAGGGAAGAAGGGAAGAAGGGAAGAAGGGAAGAAGCGAAGAAGGGAAGAAGGAAAATATATTCCTTCTTCTTTTAGGGAATGATGTTTTTTATTTGCCAGCTCAAGCAGCTGAATCTCATAAAGAGGCACTGAAGAAAAAAATTGAGATTCTAGTTTTACTTCTTTTTTTCTTCTTTCTGTATTCTGTTTACTTCTTCATAATTTCTTAGAATTCTTCTCATGCTCTAGATGTTCAGTACATGAATGTAATGTAGAATATAAAGGTATTAATACACACAACTCGTACAAAATGAGAACTGAACTGAAAGCTAAATTGGCAAAATGTGAATATTGCAAAGTAAAGCAATGACAATCTAATAAGTATCAGTATTACAATTTCCTTCTCAATCTTAATCTAGATGAACTGCATTTGATTCTGTAGTGTCCAACTATATCACAAATATTTATGAAATTATTTTCATCAGGTAAAGAGCTTTTGTTGAACAGTGTTCTTATGTAGGAAATTAATATATTTATATATTCATGTAAAATGAATATATATGCATGAGGGTGGGAAAAAATCTTGTCTCATCCATCTCACTCTCTTGTCCATCATCTTATGAAGGGCAAAGTTTAGTTTTGTTCATTATAGGTCTGAGTATGTTTATCCATGACACATTTCTCTTTTCCCTCTGTTATCTGTAGTAAGTAAAAGGGTTTTCACTAAAGTGAGTCACAGAACAGCAAGAGTGGGTGGATCCATAAGGGTGGGTCAGAGTCAGGATCTAAATCAGTGAAGTGCCCAGTGAAGCCAGGGTTGCACAGTCACACAGAGACCAAGAGCCAGGGCTGGAGCTTAAATATAGCTTCCAAGAGAAGACAAGGTGGAGGACCCCACTTCTCACAAAATCTGATCCAGGCTGACTTTCATTATAGGTAACCAAAACCTCTGGAGAGAGCAAGTTTGCACTGAGGGCTCTGACAAAGTATGATTTAAACATCAAATGTTAAAACTGTTTTTTTCCCAGGTAGGCATAATTTGTTATCACACATATTCTGAGTTTTAATAAGCTTAATATGTATTACCACAAATTTATTCTTTATCTTCTGTAAAAAGGAAGGTAGGTGAGATAATCTGAGCAATTGCATAATTTGTTTTATTTTCCAATATTTTTATGACATCTTTGTATTTTTAATATTATTAGTAGCACTGTTTTATTAATTTATATTAAATTGTTCTTATCTCAGCCCACGAGTTTCCTTGTGTTTTCCTCCAATTCTCTTCTTCCACTGGGGAAGGTGGGGGTGAGTGAGGAAGTGAGTGAGCAGATGTGTGGTACAGAAATGCTAGATAGGATTAAACTACAACAAATGTATATCTACAAAGAGACAAACTGAAATTGCTAAGGTTGTTACGGTATGATGCAACATAGCACGGCAGACTCCTATTCCCACATTGAGCATTACTGCTTTGTCTTATAAAATACATAGGAAGTAGACCTTTTTCTTTAAAGGGACTTAACATTCCCCCACATGACCCAATGTCCCCTTGCTTACAACTTGTTGGGATGTGATGACCTGGTTCTAATTCCTCATCTAAACCAAGTCAAACTGAAGTTCTGAACACAGGACTGCTTTTTACACAGATGACAGGCATAGATTTCCATATTTAGGTGGAACTCTATTTTTGTATATGCATATGTGTGCTGTAACAGCTGATAAGCATGTATGTAGAGGGGGGTAGGGAGACAGAGGAATTAAAAGATATAACTTGCATTAATTGCTCCAGGAATGTTCAACTGTGAGTACCTCAGCACACACCTGTCTTTACATTTTTTCTGATTTAGATGAAATGCATGAACACCATTTCTTATGCTGTTCTTTGTGACAAATCACCTCTTCATTATGTTTTTGCTGATTATTTTGGGTTACTTCACATTTGACACTGAACCCCACTTGAGATATATACCTCTTCTCATGTCCTGTTATGCATGCCTGAAGTATCGATTGTTCTATTACTTCTGTAAAGCTGAAGTCATTTTATAGGGTACAGCTTAGCAGAGCGAGGGCAGTTATTCAGGACAAAGAAACCCCTTCAGAGTATACAGGGATTTATTTGATGTGGTAACTTTCCTCTACTATTTTGTATACTGCTTTGTAATTGTTTAAGATGCCAAGCATAGACTTGTTATAGATTTACATTATATAAGCTCATTTTTCTTCTTTCCTGACCTTCTTTGAAAAGTTATCTCCTGCAGTATATTTGTCAGTGTCTTCTCTGACTTACTTGTCTGGCAATCTGTCCATTGGCGTCCTCATAACATCTGTCATGAATGTCTATCTGCACCATTCTCCAAGTCCTTCATTTGTTGCCTTGTCTGTTCACAGTAATTGCCACATTCATCATCATAGGTACTTCTTTTCAAGTAGAAACAATTTCATTCTCTGATGTTGCATTTAATGTCTTCTTTGTAGTTCTTTGTATTTTATTTCTTTTTGTACTGTGAGATACCTGCACTCAGCAAACAAGTAGTGCCAAAAACCCCTTTCAGCACTTTTCACATGCTGAGACTCTCATCATTACATAAGGAAAGAGCTCATATCTCTATTACAATATGCAGATCTACAAAAGGTGCTTCCTTGAACGTTCTTCAAGATACTGTGAACTGGAAATTGAGGTTGCAATTAACTGCAGTGAAAAGTATAGTTTGGTAATTTACAGGAGCATAATAGAAAGAGCAAAAAGTGTATTCACTCTACATATAAATCATGACATTTCAGTCACCTTCTCATCCAGAGCCGTATGGATGCCTGTGTCCTGCTCTGTAAAAGAACAATGGGGAATCCGAGAGAATGTACTGGAATCCTATGATTTTGCAAGGACATGTACCAAATATTCAGCAACAAAACCAAGCTTTGTTGATATATCTTATATGAGAAAAGACATGTTTCTTAAACATTTGACCTTTGTTTATCTGCCAAGCAGATAAGCCTGTCACACTGTTCCGCCTAATGATATTTTATTCCATGTTTTAATAACAGAATCAGGAATCACACAATAAATAAATAATTAAATTAATGAGCTTACTTCTGTCTTATTCCTTCACAGCTTCCTAACACACCTGCCATTGCCAAATGTACAGGTAGATGAGATTTGCAGGCACAGATGGGGACTGGGAGTATATTACTTTTTAAAGCTGTCTCATTCTTTACTGTTAACATTATGTCAGATTAGACTATGATTATGTGCCGATGTGACATCAATATATAATATTATAGCACTATCTCTGATGATACTGTTATATGAATGGTCACATAACACTCAAGTAAAATCATTATTTATTAAATACCAACTGTTCTTGAGAATTTTGACACTATTTTAAAATATTTTTATGTACTCTTATATGATTTTTCTTTTCTGTTTCATGTTGAATTTCTATGGATTGCAAAAATAAACAGAAAATATAGAGATCAATCTATACTTAGATTTATTTTATGGGTTTATTTTAAATTTGTCCTTTAATGTGTGACATATAGATTTTATCTTTTACCCAGATTTTAATCAGTAATGATATTTTCAATGCAAATAGTCGTACTGATATTTAAAATATTAGTCTGAATTAGAGTTCACCACCATGGGCAAAGGCTACCCAGTCTAACCCGGACTTAACAATGAGAGATTTCCTCTACTGAAATATACACCTTAAGTGTATTTCATGATTCCTATCCATAGGATCATAGTCTTTGTTTCTGTAGGAAGAAAATATTTTCATTCTATCCCAGATAACAAATTATGTAGCTCTCCAGGAAATATATATGTATTCCCAGTAATGCATATGAGTTCACTTACACATTATACACATTTACTTTCTTTTTAGAAACTTGAACTAGGACCACAGAAAATGGATCTGTGAGTGAATAATTCAAGCAGTAACTCATTCAGCTCTGCACCTAAGAAGCTGGAGGTGGAAGAATGTTCAATGCAGACCAGATTAGATTTTCTGTTTTCTTTTCAGTTTTTATTGTTGCTTACGTGTCCCTGAAGTGCTGTCTCATTTCACTAGTAATGTTGCAGGACTTGATTTGAATTTTGGCATTTCTCACCCTTAGACATCTTAGAATAAAACATATTCATTTTACCTATATCTTTACTTAATTTAATTCTTCCCTAATGCACGTGTCTGTTAGCTATGGTAATTGACTGATAGTTATAGACACAGAAAATCCCAGTGTTTTTCCAACACAGATTGCTGAAAAAAACCCCCATGTCGCCTCATTTTGCTTTATAAAATTTTCTTGTGGGTTTATAAAGTTAGGCTGCAGCGAACAGCTTCACTAGTTACAGTATCATTCAGTGGGTGATGTACCACTCATAGACACTGTTTGCTTACTCTTTCAATAATGGAGTAAAATAATACGAAATGCAGCACTAACTCTTAGAGTTGTGGACATTTGCCTGATACCACCAATGCATTTCACAAAGTCTGCTGAACAGCAATAAGATAATAATGACTTTTTGGTAGGTAGTTAATGATGCAGGGGTTAGAGGACCCATACCTGATTAAGTGTGCAGGGTGAATGGTGTGCAGTTAATGTAATGTAAAATAATGATAGAGTAAGTAGAATAGAAATAAATAACTTAGCTGCCACATTCTCTGCATGTTGAATACTAAATGTTACTGGTATGCAGATGCCTTCTTTATAACAATTGTTAGTTAAACCCTCATAATATGGCTCACGTAGGATGGATTAGACCTTTTATTAGCTTTCTGTACTGGCGTAGAATTCAGTTAGGAAACTGGGTTGTTCAGACAAATTGTCTTATGTGCTCATAGATGAAATCTAAGCCAGGAGGTTCCTGGAATGTGT
>NW_010244277.1:0-11556 GCF_000690775.1 Eurypyga helias
CCTGGCTGAATCCAGCACACCAAGTAAGAAATGGGTCAACTAATAATCCTAGTATTTACTATGTCATCTAAGCTAGCCTTGGTGGCAGAGAGATGAGAGAGAAGTAATGCAGAGATCCAACTGCAGCCCAAGTCTAAGAAGAAGGGAGGGGTGGGGGAATGTTTTAAGATTAACTCTGTTTTGGATTGTTGGTAAATTAAATTATTTTTTCCCCAAGCTGAGTCTGGTTTGCCCATGGTGCTAATTGCTGAATGATCCCTCGCTGTCCTTATCTTGAGTCACAAGCTTTCCACCGTGTTTTCTCTCCCCTGCCCAGCTGAGGAGGGCAGTGACAGAGCAGCTTTGGTGGGCACCTGGCCTCCAGCTGGGGTCAACCTGCCACAAACTTGCATACACATTTTCCTAATCAGGAGCAAATAACGATTCATGAGAAAATTTGATAGCAACAGGAAAGATGTGGTTTATGAAAAAGCTTATATATTAGAGGAAGTTATAGCATAATAGCAAAGAGACTAAACAGGGAAAAGGAAAAAATAGATACTTCTAACAAAGATTTTAAGGGACATCAAATCAGCAAAGCAGGGAGTTGCAGAAACTAATTTACAAAGGGAAGAGAAATTGAGGAAGAAACTCTTCCAGCAGCAATAGCTACAGGATATCTAATGAGGACATCAGACCCCAGTCAGCAAAGGAAATAACAAGTTGAGAACTGAGAGAATCACATATCACAAGTATGGCAATTTTGAATGGAACCTGACTTCTTTATATCTAGTGTTATTAGAAAGTGGATTGATCATTAAAAAACCCAACAAACCAACCACCACCACCAAAAAACACCACCAAAACAAACAAACAACCCACCAAAAAAACATCAAAACATGAAAAGGTGAACTTATAAAATGAGTGAGTTAAAACCAAAATAACGTACATACTAATCTACCTCAGCGGACTTGCCTAGTTAAAGACAGAAACTTCAGTTTCACAAGCATGTTATTATTTTTGTCTGGTGAGATTTGGAGGGTGAGGTCGTGTGCTGTGTTCCCGGTGCTTCCGTCCTGATAACTCCAACAGTACCTCTCAGGGCTGTGTTACAAGTCTTCCACCTCAGCAGGCCAAGCATCATCCCTTCTCAGAAGCAGTTCTGAGAGATTTAAGTGCATCTTCTTGGAGACATTACTGAGAACACGCCAGAAAGCAATGGGAAAGCTGTGCTCACTTGAGCAAGCATGCTAGAGATCAGAAGTGCTGCTGCCACATGCACCACGACACCCTCTTACTTGTCACTCTAAGCCATGGATATAAATTGATGGCCAGGAGTAACGCTATGGGAATTCTTTTTAGGAAGCACTTAGAGGCAATTAAACCGCTAAGGCAGAAAAACCTTACCTAATTTATTTGCACCTAGAGATTGTGTTTCAAGGAGCGTTTTGAGTGTCTTCAGATGGGAACCTTTGGGTGAACGCAGGTTCAATGCATAGCACCAGATTTTTCCTTTACTGTTTTAACGACTAATATGAAATGATCACAATCCAAGTAATCACATATATTGCCTTACCTCAATTTAAAATTAATAAAAATTATATTCTGTTCATCCACAAACTAGCTCTCCCTCTGCTCGTGAAAACTTTCCAGATCATTTTTTCTCGGTCATTTAGCTTTCTACTCATAAGATTACACTTCATATGCTGCCTGCATAACTGTTCATATTTTCTGAACTACTTTGCCTGGTATTACTTAATTCTATCAGTAATGATCATACACTGTATTGCTGTATGCTTTACACTTAATATGCACTACACAATGCTTTTACACTTAATCTCTATTAGTCTTCAGTTGTGAGGCCTAGTAACATTTGCCAGGGTTATATGAAGCAACGCTTGAACAGTTTCAAAATACTATTATGGAACTTTCAAGTCAGTTCTGTTCTGATAGAGCCACCATTTTTCAAAGAGGCAGGCAGAGAATGAAAGAAGAAACATTATTTCCCTTGGCAAAACATTAAAATTCTGCAAATCTGTGTTAGTCCACTGGGCTTCTTTCTCACATGGCTTCCTCTCAAGGCCACTTGCATATTGGCAAAACCCTGTCTCTGCCCAGCATCTGGTTCTTGGTCTCCTGCAGCAAACACAACACTTGGGGCGGGGCCATTGCTGGAAGCTTCTTGGGCGGTTCACCAAAACACTGATATGGACTAAAAAGGTTGGATCCCAACCCAATACAGCAGGACATAATAATAGCAGGTACCCGGGGTAGTTTCTGCTAGCTCACATTGGACAGGCCTTTCTTTAGTCTTGACAGTGCTGCTCAACTTTTGAACCCCAGTTCATGGATATCATCACACAGCTCTTTCTTTTCTGGTAGACATTTATATTTAAGTGTGTACTGGCTTTCCCTTTCAATAGCCCAAGAGGAACAGAGTATTCCCTCACAGAGCAGCTGGAACACGTGGCTTCTCTAGCCAGTGCTCCCTTCTTCAGATCCAGCCATCCATGTCCTCTTACAAACGGGACAGGTAGACAGGCATTTAAAAACAAAACAAAACCCAAAAGAGGCTGCAAATATAGAGGGAACAGGGACAAGCAACATCACTGCGAGGCTCTTGCTAGCACACTGTTAACACATCATCTCTGGAGATGCATCGGACCAAATTTGTACCAATTGTTCTACAGGTATTCTTTCATCTCTGTGAACAAATAACCCATTGCTTCCACCATCCACTAGCATGCAACAAAACACAATGTATTGGATTTGGTTTCAAAGCAAACCTGGTAAATCAAGCAAGGGGTGTGTGCAAAATGTGGTTTTTTTAAGCTCAACAGCAAGGTGTAGTTTTGCAACTCTTTCAGATGCAAACCTTGTTTTAGGCTTGTCCCTTCAGTTGTCTTGCAACAGGAATTTTCACAATTGCTTTCTTACATATATTCTTGTGTGTGCACATACGTGCTGATAGATACGTTGCATCACTGCAAGAAGTGGTGCATTTTTCCCAGAGGTCTGTTTTCCTCACAAAACCGATCGATGTATGTAGGAAAGGCTGCTCCTGCAACTGCTACTGACAAAACTTAGTAGCCTAGAACAGTCTGGGACATTCTCATACTAAAATTATTAATCTATCTAAATTAACTAACAGGTGTTTGATAGATATTTTTCCCAAACAGGCTGTAAGAACGCTGTGGCAGGCACTCACAATTTTTTGCCTGCTGAAAGAAAACAAGTGTATATGACAAGTCATTTATACATTATCTTGGTTCCTCAAAGACAGTATGTTGCTGAACCACAATCAGAATAGTTGAAATGGCAGGTGCTACATTTGTTCCAAATGAAGAGTTCACCAGGATGTAGCAACAGCAGAACCCAAACCCAGTACCCTCTGCTCCTGTTAATCTTTGCTCTAATCACAAGTGTGGAACATCTGTACATCTAAGAATGTATCACGTGACAAATTTATCTTGTGACTTTTAATAATTTGGTTTTTGATTGCATCTCATCAAGTTCACATATGCATTTAAGTTATTCTAATACCACCTTACTATGACAGTCCTCGAGATTTCATTTGGGATAATAAAATCACTGGTCAACCTCCTCAAGTTATTGCAAGGATTACTAACAAAAAAAAAAAAAAAAAAAAAGAAGAAAGGATTCAAGCAAGATACCACAACTGTATTTTGTTAGTAGGGTATTTTTGGGAAATATATAGGCAATCTGAAATGTGTCTCAAAAATTGCTACAGATACTATACACAGTTAGCAAACGTACATGTTTTCTCCCAGAATGGGCACAACAGAGTTCATTTTCATACTATATGTTTTCAAGAAAATGTTTTCAGTATCAGGTATTTTCTAACAGAAAAATTCTGTCAAAGCTGCTGAAAGGGTAAGGGAGCACAAGTGAGGTGTGACAAATAAATGGGATATTGCTTAAACAAAAGGCAGCTCTAGCATTTGACCAGGTTGACCATATGCTTTTCACCTATGTGCCTTGGTCTTGAAATGCAAGAATCACAGAATCATTTTGGTTGGAAAAGACCTTTAAGATAGCATCCACTGTTAAGCTAGCACTGCCAAATCCACCACTAAACCATGTTCTTAGGTCTTTTAAATGCCTCTAGGGATGGTGACTCAACAACTTCCCTGGGCAGCCCATTCCAATGCCTGACAACTTTTCTGTGAAGGAATTTGTCCTAATACCCAATCTAAACCTCTCCTGGTGCAACTTGGGGCCATTTCCTCTTGTCCTGTTACTTGGGAGAAGAGACCAACCCCCACTCCCCTGCAACCTCCTTTCAGGTAGTTGCAGAGAGCAATAAGGTCTCCCCTGAGCCTCCTCTTCTTCAAGCTCACCAACCCCAGCTCCCTCAGCTGCTCCTCATGAGACTTGTTCTCCAACCGCCTTAAATAAACTCTGTGCTTTACTTAAGGAAGGTTCTAGCAGTATAATAAGAATATAAAATAAACACACAAATAATAACGCCTTCTTTTTTAATAAACAAATTCACTAGAATTTCTAAATGCAGACATTCACATCCCATAGACCTTAGCTTTTCTGTAACAAAAACACAGATAAGCTGTCAGCGCATCACGTTTCAGTTCTCCATCCTGCTATAGGTAAACCATAAGTTAATACTATGTGAGCAAACCAGCTGAACTTTTAGTCAAGATAAATATTTAGCAGCGTAGCACCACAGCAAGACTGAGGCATCAGTACAAATATTGTGTACACTGTGATAAGGACCAGAGAGCTACAGCTCTTGAATGTAAGGACACATACTGAACACTAAGCAGTTTCTCTCACTGTTTACTACTGAAAGAATCTCTGCCTTTTATGAAAAGGCAAAAAACCCCAGCCAGAGGTGGTAGATTAGAGACTAAGTGCTGCAGTCAGATCTTCTGTACTGGTTGGCTGTCCCATTAGCAATTTTTTTTTTTTTTAACAAATATCCCTAAAGGTAAGACATAGTTTATTCATCATAAACTATGCAAGTATTTAAACACCCAGAGTATATAGTGCTCATTAAATCCTGTAATTTTTCCCTAAAACAGATTTTGATAGCTGGATTATTTACATACCAAAATTTAAAGAACTGCCACAGGAACATGACAGGGTTTAGAAACATCTTGATGCGCAAGACTAACGCTTATAAAATGCTCTTCTGAATATGCTTGAAACAACCCTAGTGAACTTTTATTGTTTGTTACTCCTCAATGCTAAAGTAGAGTTAAGTCATCCTCCACACCATCCGCTCTCCAGGGAATTTCACGACTAAGTGAGTGTCCATCAAAACAGCTAGGATCAGATGTCAAATTATATTGTGATAACAAAAAGAACAGGGGAAGCCTCAAGCTTCCCATAAAACACTAAAATAAACCAACTTTATTCTCAAAAAATGACACTGGCATCAAAGGTATGGGTATTCCTATGTTCTCCCAAAGCTGGACCTTTTGGATATTGGCTGAGGGCAGGATCCATCATCCCAGCCAACATGATATGGAGCAACTGGCAGTCCAAGGACTTACCTCTAAGTTACCATCACTGCAGGACTGCTAGTCCTCCTTCCTTTGACTGTTTCAGTCAGTAACAATAGAATTTTGTTACACTTATTTACACCACTGATTAAATACTTAATGATAGCCAAGACTTCAGTGCATTAAGTACTGTTTGTGTCAGGAAGGAGAGAAGGAAGAAACAGTCGTTAAGCAGAAGCTTGGGTCACAAAGACCATTTTCACTGCCCATTTCCTAAATGTTCTTTAAAAACTAATACCTAAAATTTTAAAGATAAACTTCATCAGATATGTTACTGTGATCACTACAGCAGTGTAACAACAGCAAAGATAGAATTTTTGGCTTTAGCCAAAGCTTACTGCAATACCATACTGGAAAACTCAGCACCTAGCAAAATTACATTACCGATTTGTTTTGAAAAACGTAACCCAAAATATACAGTGCGAACACAGCAGAAGATGCTTGGCAAAAGTTCAATTTATATTGATTTCTAAAGCATATTAGCAGCAGAGTTACAGGGTTTTAGGGAAAGTTTTTTTGGTGTGTTTGGTTGGTTTTAGGTTATTATTTGGTTGTGATTTTTTTGTTGCTTGCATTTGTTTTGCCTTTTTTATGCTTTCTGTAGAATTCTAGATATTTATTTTTCAGCAATTTAAAAAAAAAAATCTTTAGTATCACAGGCATGCAAAGGACACAAGTGTGCCTGAAAGTCAAAAAATCAATATGCTTGGGATCCCATCATGTTTCTGAAACATATCTGGAGTCCTTTGTGAGAAGAATGTAGGGGGGTGAGAAATGACGTTAAGACAGGCAGCACTAAAAGATCCCAGATTTTCTGGAATAGAAAATAATCTAGACTGTTTTCAACAGAAGGAACACACTTGATTATTTTTTTGAACAGCATAGTAAGAATTTTGTAAAAATCTTAGATTTCTTTAAAGTAAATTTAAAAATACCACACAATTGTTAACAGGGCTAGACTGGCCTAAGTATCCCAAATAAAAAATGCCTTCCAAAAATAGTGTTGAGTCAGAACACAATAAATATTGAGATAGTTATCAAATTTGAGAGGTAGATGACAATGTTAATCTCTTCTATGGGAAAGGTAGCACTATAACTGTTTATGTGAAGGGCATTAAATATTATCTATGCAGTGTCCATACCTGTGTAAGTGTGCAATGAAGAGGAAGAACACCATCTCTCACCTAACAGCAACTATATTCATCTAACACGCTTGGATCTGCATCACCAGTTCTCCTGGAACTGCAGGTGGGGGGGAAGAAAGAATTAGGAAGGCAAGGAAGTGTGTGGGAATAAATCAACCCCATTTGTGTACACAGGCAGAACACCATCCAGATAGCAGTGAGGGTGATGGACTCACGGCACAATCCTCAGGACAGTGTGGCTAGATCCGAGTGGAAACAGCAGAAGCCTGGTTAGGCAGAAAGGGAAGCACCAGAAGTCCCATGCAGTACTTTCCATGACGTGAATTCAGACACATTGCCTAATGTATTTATGATGGTGCTCCACTGCTGGAAAAGCATTGTTGTTCCTATTCACCATGTCCATCAGATTCTGGGTTTTCCTTACAAGGAAAAGGAGTAACTAACAGCAGCGCCGATGCAAAGGCTTTGTCACAGTGATGATCAGAGTATGCTGTTAACCTGCCAACACCCATAAAGCATCAGCTGTTACAAAAGCATCCATTTCAAAAAATGTTAAAAGTACAGCTCAGAACACAAATGGGATGACAATTTTTCTGCTCTTTGGATAATCTTCAAATTTCTCAAGGTACCATCTGAAAAACAAAGACAGAAATCCAATGAGTATAGAGCCTTCAAAATGCTGATGAGGAAATTAAGTAACTATACACTGTGTTCAATTTAATCCCTACATTTTCTGCCTACAAACAAAACAAAAAAAGCTCTGGAACCTACTCTGGATCAAAAACTGCTATTTACCACAGTCATCCTAATGACATATAATCACCAACTACAACAAAACTGCCACCGTCAAACCAACAGATGTGGTGACAGCAGCCAGGGAAGGAATAGTCTGTTGTTGCAAAACGTATGCCGCCACACATCCCGACTATTTGCATTTTGGAAGTTTGGCAGGGAAACAGCTTCACATACTGGAATGACAGTCCTGTACTGGATAGCAAAGTCTTCAGTTCCTGACAGGAGTTGTATAATCAAACTGAATGTGACAAACTTTACGCTAGCATTACTGCTAATCCTCCTCAAAGACCATCACTATTTTCAAACCCAGACAATTTTAAAAGATTAAATGCGTAGGGCTGACAAATGTTATCTGTCTGGTCACCTTATGTATGTTAAAAAAATATTTACTCCCATTTTCAAATATTTATTCCTCTGCCTCTCTAAAATAAGAAAAGAATTAACTTCACCTGGACTCCTCAAAGGTGCAGGTATTCATATTATCAATGCTAAATGCAAGATCAAAACTGGAATAAGCAGGAAACAAAACATGCAATACATGATAACCTGCAGCTATGGAATACCAGCACTATTTATCCCTTTTCAGTCATTTATTCTAGATTTTTCAAACTAAAACTATACCAAAATATTTCTTGAATTACATGAATCTGCTATTTTTTAAGTTTAGGGGTTTTTTTCCTGTACCCCTCTTGCATTTTAATGGATTTTTCCTTTAGTGTAAATTAGTTCCCTTGAAAACATTTAGCTTTTCATAATGCTCTGTAGATCAAGATATTTAAGTCAAGGCTTAAGAAAGACTAAGACCAATCATGGAATTTAAGACTGAAGAACATAATATAGAAGGAGAGGATGAGGAACCTGGCATTGCTTAGTGTGGCAAGCAGGAGACTAAGGTGCCCTGGTACTGCTGCCCACAGGTACTGGAAGGGATTTATTTAAAGACAACGGAGCAAAACTATGAATGAAATACAAACTCCTGCAGCTGGAACGCAATGGCCCCATGCAAGAGTGCAGGCCCGAGCCTAACTGGTAAAATAGCAGCTCTGCACAGAAAGACATGGACATCTTGGTAGAAAGTAGAACGTGAGTCTAATGGATCCCTGCAATGAAGGCTAATGGCACAATGGCCTGCTTTAGCAAGTATAGAACCACCAAGTCGAGGGAAGTGCCTATTCTCCACTATTTGGGAGTTGAGAGCCTGCATCTGCATTACTGCCTCCAGTTTTCAGCTTCCTGTGCAATAGAGATGTCTACAAACCGGAGAAGAATCCAGTAGATGGTCATTATAACATCTGCATGTCTGGAACATGTAAAAGGAGAGGTTGAGGGAACTAGGCTTGTTCAGCCTTGAAGTTCAGACACATCTAATTGCAGTCTTCCCCTACCTACAGCAATACTGGAAGGCAGAGCCATACCCTTCTTGGAGGCACACTGCAAGTTGACAAGTAGCAGAGATAAAAGTTGCAAAATGGAAATTCCAACTGGATGTGAGGAAGAAAACCCTCTTCCCCATGACAATGGGAAAAGTTCTGGTGCTTTGCCAGACAGGTGCTGAAGCCTCCACCCTTGGAGACATCCTGTTCTGGTGCTTTGCCAGACATGTGCTGAAGCCTCCACCCTTGGAGACACTCAGAACTAAACTGGATGAGGCCCTGGGCAACGAGGTATAGCCCTGTGTTTAGCCCTTGTTGGAGCAGGTCACACCAGATGACTGGACAACCTTCAGATGCACCTCCCAACCAAAGCTACTCCACAACTCTGCTCAGTAATAGCAGGGGTAAAACAAGGAGAGGTGGTCACAGGTGACAGGCTTGGAAGGCTCAGGTTGGATAGTTGGAAAAACTTGTTCACTGAGAGTGTATCAGAGACCTGTAACACCCTACAAACAAGGTCCAGGAAAACATGTGTTTCTGGAAGTTTTCTAGACTCCACTTGATAAAGTCATGGGTGCCCTGACAGACTGTTAGCAATGGCAGTTTTTTGGTGTATTTCCTCCATAAACACACATTTATTTCTTCTTATGCCACCAAGTTTCAGCATGAGAACCAAAGCAGGAAGCTGAAAATAACCAAAGGATCCTTTCAATAAACAAGTCTTCTCAATCTACAGTCCCCCTGTTAGCAGGAAAGCCACATTATGAGTACAGTACATTAGCAGCCAGACTGTTTAATTACGAGCAGACACTTTATTAGATATCATCTGCCAGAACTCTTTTCTTATTGTCTATACACTTGATCATAGACAATGATATAGACTTGACTATAAGGTGTGCCTGTTGAAGGTGACTTTAGAGTGATTTTCAAAATTTTAGTATTATAGAAGCAAGGTTGAACCGCAAGGGAAAGTATCATATGTGATCAATGAAGACAATTTTCCCAAACTTGTCTATCGTCTTTACAAATCCAGGATGAACTGTGTTCATTTAAACATGATTTTGATCACCCCGTTGTACACTGTGTGTGTTCATGCTCAGTACTATCTGGCTGAACTTCTGCAGTGCTTGATACTACTCAGAGTATTCTCTATCCTATTCTCTGCTGCAACAGCAGTGTCATGGAAAGACCGGCTTAAAAAAAAAAAAAAAGAAAAATTAACTCTCTCAGCCAAGACCAACACAAGCAGAGCCTTTCACAAGACTTGCTCTGCAACATCCCTGTGGGATGAGGCATAATTTGCAAAATGGAAATTAAGTGTGGCATAGAGACAACAGAAATAAGACACAAACACTTACTGGTGGTGTTGCTTTGCCCTTGAACCCAAGATGAAAAGAGTGCACAATGCAAATGCAAGACTTTCAATGGTGTAGCAGGCAAGGGCAAACCCAAACCATTCCAGGATCTCTCCAAAAAAGTTGGCTCCACTGACATACTCAAACATTCCTCCTGAAAGTAGTAGGACAGAGTTATTTTGAAAGCACCTTAATCAGAGTAAAAAATAGCATTGGACATATCCCTAAGTCAAGCAAGAGCTGTATCACCAGTGTCTCGACATAATTTTTAAAGGCAGTGTTTTTCAGTTTGAGCTGTCCTATGAAGGATCACTTCAGACTTCCTCTTAAGATAGACATTCCCCAGCTCCATTTTTCCTCTTTAAGCCATCAAAGAAAAGCAGATTTACCAGTATGAGAAGCAAGCTCGTGCCTCCATAAATAATTACTTCACAATGATATCACACTGTCTCTTTGATCATAAACTAAACCATTTTTTAAAACATGTAAAAATTGAAAATCCCCTAAAAGAGTCCCAGAAAATACTCAGAGTTAGCATACAATGTTTAATTTCTTTAAGTACTTCAGAAATTAGGTTAATTATGAACACTATGACTATTATTAAATAAAGTTCTAAATTTATCCTCTAGCTTAAAATGTGATGCCCTTTTGTTCCCATCCACTGCCAAGTCTACTGTTTCAGTCCTGACATTCAGTGAAAGAAGTAATTGTCAGTCTCTATTAAATGTGTTTGACAGCCAATTATGCATAAACAATCAGTAGTAACCTGCTGGGAATTTTATGAAGTTAGAACTCTCCGCGCTAATTCCGAAGTTAGTGTACAAATTGATAACACCTCAGTACGTGCTTTACTAGTGGGACTAAACCCAATATTTGCCAAGTGTAATAAAGGACATGTTTTGCTCTTGCTTTAATTAATTTGCTTTTGTGACAGGGAAGCAGAATTCTAAGACTTAAACTGGATAAGCAGTATCAAAAAGATCAACTCCTCCAGATCGTGCAGGAAATCACATTTCCCTCAGAACTTTTTCATACACTGAGCATACTACAGTATGAACATACTACAATATATTCATATTACTTTTTCATGGGCGCTTGGATTTACATCTATTAGAATTATAGTTACTTCTTGGTGAAAAGTAACAGTCCACTGCCCTATATATCTAGTTCTTCCAGTTTTACTAAAAAAAAAAAAAGTCTCACTGAAAACCAAAAGAGCAACAACTAAAGGAAAAGCTTAGAGAAACAGCAGAATTCAAAAGGTAACTTATTTTTCTGCTTTCACTGAATGCTACATACCTGGAAGAGTAATGTTCCCAAAATAGTTGATAAATCTTAACACTTAACAGGCTTCACAAGAAGTCCT
>NW_010244278.1:0-13013 GCF_000690775.1 Eurypyga helias
AACCTAGTGATTCTATGATTCCCTTCCTGGGCTTTCAGAAGGACAGAGGTCTACCATACATCTTGCATCATATCTCTCAGCCCCATGTGGTTATCTCACATAATCCTGGGTGCCTCAGAGACTGAGATATTTCCCAGCTTCCAGTCAAGACAGTCAAAAGAATGTGGAGAGCCATCGGAATGATAAAAATGTATGTGACTAGTGTAGAATGAACTTGTGTGTCACAAGATAGCTGCAGGCTGAAGTCTCTCACCTTAATTCTTCATTGAATCAACCACAGCTGTATGTAGCAGTAGTTGCAGACATTGTCCCAGACCAGATGCCCCAGGTGGACATAAACACAGCAGAAGCTTTATTCCTCTTTATGACTATGTCCTCTTCTGTGGAAACTAGGTATAATGGTCTTTGGTCCCACTGGGCTCTTTCCTCCCTCTGCAGAAGATTTCAACACCCTTGACATCTAGTCCTTTCACCTTTCACTCTTTGACACCTAGCAGAGAAACAGGCTTGGTCAGTGGAAGCTTAAATGTTCCTTTTCACAAAGGATGATCTTTGTTTGCTATCTTTTAAAGTCAGGAAATGCAGCATGCAGTACACCTAGTGAAGTGAAAAAATCCATTTATATATGTTCTGTAGAATGAAATAGTTACAAAAAAAATTCAAGAAATTTAACAAGAAATTAGGTTCTTTCTGTTCAAGGTTTAATCTAGTCTATAGAATTTAATAGAGAATTACATCCTTGCTATGGAGAGGTTTACAGTTCCTGGAGAAAGGTGATTATTCTATATTTAATTCTCCAGATCTTTTTCTATAAGGATTATTTCAGATTCATTCAACTATATTTCTGCCACCTTGGAAATTCTCCCACTTTCACAAATTTGGCACGGATCCATCAACAGAACCAGAAACATGAAATTTCCATTCCTAATATAGAAGTACAATGCTATACTGTTTCATAACTTCCCACTTGATAATTCACATATAACAGTACCGTTACCTTCCGTTAGATTTAGACTGTAATTTTTAATTTTTATTCAGAGAGAGGGCTAAAATTATTTGGAAAAAATCATGCAAGAACTCTGATATTTCAAGTCTTTCAAAATACATGAGGCATGTCCTACACAGGAAGTGAAATATTTGAATTATTTTTGTGCTACAGGTAAAAATTTCATTTAATCTTTAAATGTATGTGCACTGCAAGTTCATTAGGACAGAAACCTTCCCTCCCTAAATTCTGGTAAAATGCTATATTGGGTTTATGTGGCAAAGTTTCAGCAATGGGGAGGTTACAGGGGTGTCTTTTGTGAGAAGTTGCTAGAAGCTTCCCCCATGTCCAAAAAGCCAATGCCAGCCAGCTCCAAGGTGGACCCACAGGTGGGCAAGACCAAGCCCATCAGTGACAGTTGTAACACCTCTGGGATAATGTATTTGAGGAGGAAAAAATATTGCCATGCATCAGCAACTGCAGCCAGAGAGGCATGAGACTATGAGAGAAACAGCTCTTCAGACACAAAGGTCAGTGGAGAAGGAGGGGGAGGAGGTGCTCCAGGTCCGGGAGCAGAGATTCCCCATCAGCCTGTGGTGCAGACCACAGTGAGTCTGGCTGTGCAGGCATGGAGGGTCACAGGGGAGCAGAGATCCACCTGCAGCACATGGGGGACCCCACATTAGAGCAGATGGATGCCAAAAGGACACTCTGAATCTGTGGGAAGCCCATGGTAGAGCGGGATCCTGGTAGGACCTCTGGACCCATGGAGAAAAGAGCTGAGGTTGGAGCAGGTTTGCTGGCAGGATTTGTGACTCTGGAAGGGACCCACACTGGAGCAGCTTGTGAAGATCTGAAGCCTGTTGGAAGGACCCATGTTGGAGAAGTTCATGGAGAACTGTCTCCCATGGGAGAGACCCCACGCTGGAGCAGGCAAAGAGTGTGAGGAGTCCTCCCCTGAGGAGGAAGGAGTGGCAGAAATGTGTGATGAACTGACCACAATCCCCATTCCCCATCTCTCTGCCCCACTCAGAGGGACGAGGTAAAGAAAAATGGGAGTGAAGTTGAGCCCAGGAAGAAGGGAGGGGTGGTGGGAAGGTGTTTTAAGATTTGCTTTTAGTTGTCTCTTACTGTAACTTGATTAGTGATAAATAAAGTTAATTTTCCCCAAGTTGGGTCTGTTTTGCCTGTGACGGTATAGGTGAAATGTTCTCTCCCTGTTCTTATCTCAACCCATGAACTATTTGTAATATTTTCTCTGCCCTGCCCAGCTGAGGAGAAGCGTCATAGAGCAGATTTGGTGGGCACCTGACATCCAGCCAGGGTAAACCCACAAATACCATGCACATAGAAACATACAAATAGTAAGAAACAATTCACTGTATGTTTTTGTTCCAGACACAATGGCTTTTATGAAATATGCACACTTATACTGGGATTACTTGATTTTAAAATATACAGAAAATAAGTCCTAAAATATGTTCTACATTCCATAACCTGAGAAGTATGAAAACATTTAAAATAGATGAGCCAGAAGCCACTGTATTAGTACACAGTTTTAACTGAGTAGACTGCAACTGTAATACAGGGGTGCAAGTGTCACTCAAACAGGACAAAATTTAAATAAACCAAGGTAAATAGACAGTGAAATACAATTATATCATGTGACATTAAGTGTTTCTGCTTGGGGCCATCCACTCCTCAGCTAATGACCTTAGGGTTTTTTTTATCCAGGAGAGGGAATACATGTTAATGTTTACATCAGAGTCATTTGCCCTAATTAGATGAGAGTGCATGTTCTATGTACACCTATGCCCATGGCAGGAGGGTTGGAATTAGGTAATCTTTAAAGTCCTTTCCAACCCAAACCATTCTATCATTCTATGATTGTATGTCTCTCTTGTGATTATGAAGACCGTCTATGTCAATTGGTTCACCGCTACTGTAGAGATCAGCCTGATTGCACTAAAAAGAAACACAATAGCCATCACCAAATATCCATTTTTTTAAAACCTATTTCCCTAAAAATATTTTTGTGAGGAATCCAGTAGAGCAGATCATTTGCATCTGACACATAAAGCATTGCTTTATATCAATGTAAAGGAGATGCTGTAAAGCTGGTGCTTACTAGCTCCAGTGAGCTGTATGCTGTTAACCACAATTTTTTCTGCCAGTGTTCTGCCAATGTCTGGGAGATTGCACTCCTAATGATTTAATTGACAGACATGCTCTGTAGTTTCTTGAGCAAATATTTCAGACTCTGCCATATCAAATTCAATTTAAATAGCAATTAATAACAGCTTTCTGTAAACTTTGATCTGATTCTAATAATACTCATTTACTTCTAGAGATGGCTGATTTCTTTGCAAGTTGGTAACCAATAATTTCAAGTTTTGTTGTTATACCTGTATGTAAAAGCCTTTGTGAACTTGCCATACATTTAGTTCTACATTCCCTTCTTTCTCTGTGCATATGTGTACATATGTACATCCTTCCAGTACTGTGCTCCTTTTTTATTTTACTGTTCATTTAAGGTGAATCTGAGATAACTATACAATTGTCCTTGAGCATAAGCATTATGTAACTACTTGTTTAGAAGTTGAGCTTCTAAAGAAAAAACATAGTTAAAGTTTTGATACGAACATCTTGGAGTCATTGAGGGTCAAAGCTCAAGTTCAGGTGAAGACAGGAAAGTTCAGTTCAATTTTTTTTAAGGGACTTCTTGAAAATTAAAGTCTGAGTACAGATTTTAATATTTCCAAGATACTTCATGTGTAACTGTAAGAATAAAAAAAAAAACCCACAACCAGGAAAGGAAATACTGAATTCATCTTCTCTTTAACATATATGACAACAAAGCACTGGAAAAAAATTCTGTGCTTTTGACTTAGGTGATAGAAAATTCAGTACTCTCAGAGGAAAGAAATTAAAGTAATACAGAGGAGGAAAAAAATCAACACAACTTTCCAGCTGTAGTACAAAATTATTTTAAGAAAATTAGGTATAAGAGATTAATAAGTGTGCCTGTTACCTAACATGTCTACATGTGACATCTTCAATCAAAAAAATTCTGTAAAACTATGTGAATGTGTTTATGTACACTTTTGTAACGAAAAAATTAAAAAAGCTTCATGTAAGAAAAAAGTATTTTTTATTATTATTCCTGAAAGATTAAAAGAAAGCCAAAAGTTAGTTTTACTGCAAAGTGCTAGAGGTTCACTTTGCAGATAAAAGTATGAAGAGAAAAATGCTAGTGTTCATGGAGGATACATCCCCTACCTAAAATATTTACTTCAGAGAAATTCACATTCATATAAATTTTAAACAAGCCCTGGGTAGACACAGCCTTCAGAAAGGCTTTGTCCTTTTTTTTTTCTTCTAGGTTCACATATGGGCAAAGTAAAATGTAGTATAAATGAAAGCTATTTCATTTTGTTTCCATTTAATAAATATGAGGAATTATTTTAAGAAGAGCCTTAAAACAAATACACAATTTGTGTCAGCATTTTAATAGAGTATTTTTTTTCCCCCAGACATTGCACTTTGAATGTGTTGTAATACCCTGCACAACTTCTCACTGAGATGGTAAAACCTTGGTGTGAACATTTGTCATGAACATATTTCCCTATTCAAGTACAGAACAATTTTTCTGCATTATCAGTCATAGCTTATAAACTAATCAAGTCCATCTTAAAATGAAAAATATTTTAGGGCATTTTTTTTTTTTTACACTGCTTCTGGATGAAATCTTGTTTGATGTATCCTGTTTATTTACATTAATACTGTACTCTATTTTTTAAAAGTGCATTCTTCTCTAGTATTAAAACACCCTGGCTTCTGGTGTAGTTTTCTCTGCGCAAAAGTAGTCTCACTGAATCTCCCAAAAGAAGGGATTCCAGGCTTGCAAATAATTACAAATAATAAAAAAATAATAATTAAAAAATCCATAGTCTGCATGTTAAGATATTAATTCAAGGCTGAAGGAAAAGTGTAACGTGTATTGCCTAACACAAAAATAAACTCAAAGGAAACTCAATAAAACCGTCCTGCTGAGTCACTCTATAATCACTCTATATAATTTGATTTTAACACTATTGCTCACTGGGTGAAGTAAAAAAAAAAAAGAGAAAACCCAAAAACCGACCACTATTTAATTTTCCTAAACCTGTGAGTAATCAGTAAGTTTTAAACTCCTTCCTAAATTAAGAAAAAAGAAAATATAAAGCAACTTACAAATATATGCATCTTTCCTTATCCTATGTAGCAATTCCAAATATGTTTGCTTGTCATTTCTTGTAATGTGCTGTTATTGTGTTATTTTCATGCTTTATAACCTGAATAAGAAGCATATGTGGACATATGTGATATATTAAATCTGAGTTGATTTATCCACTCTGCCTTTGTTTTCAAATTATTATTCTGCAGGGTAAGAGGATAGGGTGTGTACTGCTTGTTTGCAGTAAGTATTTGAGAAACAAGCCTTAATTTAGAACAACTTCATTTGCATTAAAATCTAACTAAACTTATTGCTATTAAAAAAAGTTTAAATGAACCAAGTGTGAGGCTTTGGCAGCTGAAAATGGTAAATCTCTATGAATAATTTACATAGATTTTGTTTATGCTAATGAAACCTCTCATTTATCTCTATTTTGTGCAATTATTACACAACTGCAAAGATTCAAAGACTATAAAAACTAAAGGAGACGATGGAACAGTTTTGTTGAGTACTGTTTGGCAGGTCAGCAAGGTTCAAGGTTATCTTTTTAGCAAATGTTACAACTCAGCTGCGGATTAGATTTGAGTACCCATCGCAGATGGAAAGACTGCATTATGACCCCAAGAAACACTATCAGAGGGAGAGTGACAGGGCTGACAAATATCTCTGCGTATGCTGGGATTCAAAGGGTGTGAGTGCTGAGAGGAAATAGGACAAAGAGTTCTATCTATGCATACAGTTTTCTTTCAAAATGGGCTGGTATGCTTTAGGCTACTCTGTAGCATACATATTACACCTTTAATTAGATTTCTTTGTGCTAAAAGCTAAACACAAGCAAATCAAAAGGCATATATGATTTCTTTTTGGATTAAATTTAGGAAAATATATCATTGGTGTTTTTGCTAAAATACTGTGAAGAGAATGGAGGACATGTGAATCAACAAGCTAATTTCCAGGTATGTACTTTTGCTGCAAAGTTCAGATCCAGACCTGATCTTATCAAGTTTCATGTACGCACTCTAATAGTAATAGCTTTTCAGTGGAAAAAATGGTTCCATCTCTGTCACTGTGCAACTCCCTTAAAAATACAAATGAAGTATCATGATGAATCAAAAATCAGTATATCATATCAATAAAATCAAAATTTATTTCATTTTTTTAAAATATACACTTAAAAATTAATGTTTAATTAGTTTAGTTTAACAATTGGACTTGAAGATCTTAAAGGTCTTTCCCAACTTAAAAGATTATCTGATTCTATGATTTTTTAAGGTATTAAAATATAACTTTTGAAAACTTGGGTGGTAGATAAGTCTGGACACCCAGATTTTGTTTGCAGTAGGAACAAAACCTAACTTAACTCTATTTTAATAGGCGTGATATGTTTACACAGGAGAGATTTGGTGCAGCTGCTTTTGAATGTCACAAGCAAGTTTCTGGGGCATTTCCACTCGTCTTTTTATCTTATGCCACAGACACCAAAATAAAAAATTATCAGGAGGACCCAGTGCCATATAGGTCTAAACACAAATGAGACACGTGAGGTCTAAAACAATTCTGCCAATTTCAGCTTCCCCTCTGGCTTTATTCTTACTACTCTAGGAATATTAAAAAGAAATGGGATGTTTTTAATGGATTGTCAGCAGCATTGTTTTCATTAACAAAAGGGAACTCAACCAACTGCTCTGCCAAACCTCTCTGCCTGTTCTTTGATGGGCATGATAAATGGTGCCAAGTATTGTCAAATCCTGCCAGATTAAATTAAAATGATAGGTGATTGTCATGAAAGGGGCTATGCTGGGTGGTTTAGGCTGCTTACAAGATCAGTCTCACAAATATTAGGGGAAAACAAATTCATATTAAAAATAATAGCAAAGTGTGACAACAGAATTCAGTGGCAAGGTCCACTCTACTACTTATTTGACATGGAAAAGCATACAAAGGCAAAATCAAATAAGCAACAGATTTAAATAGTTTGTACAAAAATTTGAAGTTATTTACAGAGTCAGGGAAATTAAGGCAGGATTGGATTGTTGTGATATGGACTAGGGAAAAGGAAATTCCTCCCACTTGGTCACAAGGTCCAGAGTGGACCCTCTTGCTTTCTAAACTCCTCAAAAGAGAAGTCTAGGTGTGGCTGAACCCACCCCTGATCCCAGACCTGGTCAACCATTTATGTCTAAGGAATCAGTGAAAGGATCACAGTGCGTAGTTTTGTGTGTGGTGAGAAACTTGGGGATAGCAACAATGTGGGGCAGCAATAATTTGAAGTACCTTAACACTATTCAGATATATCACACAATTAGATCATACAATTCCTCAGCAGGACTTAACTCTCAGTAAATCAGTACAGTAACTGAATCAAAGACTTCACAAAGTTATCAACATTAAGTTGCATGCATACACTTACACAGCCAGATATAGAAATAAATAGATATATGTATATTTGCATGAAGGTACCTGTAAAAATTTCTCCTTGAATTCAGCAAAAATATTCACCTCAGATGTCAGTAAATCTCTCAACAGGCGAAGAGTTGAGCTTCAAGGAGTTTTTTTAGCCCAGGTTGTGCCAACTGTTCTCTGATTTCACAAATCTGAGTTTGCAAACTCTGAGAGGCATCCCACTCAGAGAGAGATGCTGGGTACAACCCACTGAAATCCAGGAGAGCTCAAAGGGTCATCCTTGGAACTGCTATTTATAGGGTTGTGAGATAATTGACTTTAGGCATAAATAATTTACAGCCTGGCCTTAATTGGGGCAGGTGGTCATTGGAATTTCCAGCTGGTACCAATCTACCCAGACTGTGTTAATCTTCAAGGCTGGCAGAGGATGAATTATTTTACTTTCATCCCCCACCCTAACTAGGCAACTGACCCCTAGTATTGCCATTCCCCACTTTGGCAGTGCAAGAGTGTTTTGATATGATAGGGACCCTTAACCACCAAACTTCCTGCACAATGGCTGAGGTTTGACGGGAATCTCTAAGGCCATAAAGCTGTCCAGGAGTTAAGAGGGGAAGAAATCCACCACCATAGTGTTCAAAATCTTCTAGAACTAAACCTAATGCAATTTTGATCATATTTCTTCCTGGAAGCAGAAGAATAGTAAGAAAGTAAGCAAGAAAGACAATAAAATTTTAGATATAAAGTAGATTAATGGAAACATCATCATTACAAGTTTCTTTCCAAGGCAGTGATAGAGTGACTGAATCCAAAATATGTCTATTTACACATGACTGACATCACTAGTAAGAACAAGATGAAAAATGGTAACTCACAATAGCACCACCGAAATAAATTTTAAAGAAGTGACATAAAACTAAAAGGTATTGAGTGAGTGTTTTAAAACAGACCAAAGTTTATCTGGCTCTTAACCGACTGTGTTAAAACATGAAGATTCTGCCTGGAAATATTGTCTGTCCTAGGAAATAAGGAGAAAATGCAAAGCCTTTTTTAGGAGACAAGGGGTTAGTATTTACAGATACAGAGTTAAACAGCATTGATAGTTCTATTTGTACTAGCATTAAATATTCAGTGAGTTTTAAAATGTAATGTGTTTAAAAAGGAAAATTCCATTGACTTTTTCAAACCAGTAAATTTGTTCTTCACACAGACACAGGTTAAACCCCCTGGGTTCAACATATTCACTCCCCTCCTCTTTAAATTTAGAAACCTGCCCCATTGTCCCACTCCATTTTCATGATATCCTTACAAGTTTCAGAGTAGTATACTACCTGAATTGGCAGGTAGTATAATCCAGATTGTAAAAAAATCCAAGCCACTGTTACCACAGTAGTGATGTTTTCAAATACAAATTTCAATGTCAGAAATGCTAGTTTCAGATAATGATTTTTCATAGCTGCTGTTCTTGGCAATGAGGGAAAAGCTCTGCCCAAGTGGCACACCATGCCCTGAAAGTGGGTCTTCTACCAAATAAAACATTAACACAACATGTTTGTATTTTGCTTAGAGCTAAAAGTTGGCAGCAGCTTTATAATAAGTCTTCAGGAAGTGTTGTATGATTTACCACTATTATATTTACTGTTGGTGGTCTTGTGGGCCAGTGCTGCGTTGAAGACATTTATGAAATATTCTTTACCTTTCTAACTCGGTTTTATATCAGTAGTACAGACAATTTACAACTGCTCTTATGTGTACAACTGTACAATGAAATGGAGCTCATTGCTGGAGCTCCAGGCCTCATGTCTCCTCCTATATAGTACATGTCTTTTTAATTTGCAGTGCTGCTGACACAGTATACTTAATTAGGGACTAGTGTTGAAGATAACTCTGTAGGATAAAATGCTTGCTCTCTTAGCTGTGTTGTTATATAAATTCTGCTTGTGTACATGCCGACAGAGAACTTGAGAGACTTAAAATGTAGCTTATTGCAAGTACGAATACCTTTATTGTTTTCAGTGGAGTTGCACCAAAAAAAAAAAAAAAAAAAAAAAAACCAACCCCAACTCTCAAGAGTTTGACCCACGGCAGTCATGAAATTAATACAGCAAGATGAATGGGGGTGTTATATATCCTCTGTTACTGATTATGTGACAAATCACTGTTTTCTTTTATGCTGGGGCTGAGGCTTTTGTAGCTAAAGGGAGCAGTCCCATAGCTGGACTGAAATGAAGGATTTCCAACGACTGCCCTAGTGAAGTAAACAAAGACATTTTGAGAACTGGGGGGAGTGGTGTTAGGGCTAAAAGAGGCATCTTTTTTAACACAGATGTAATATAGATTATTCTACAGCATGCTCTGTAGAGACAGAAGAGATCAATTATAGCTAAATTGAGATGTGATAAAAGGAGATTTAGTGATATGAGGAAGCTTAAATTAATCTATCCTAAGGTAATATCGACAAGTGTTACTTGTTGATGTCGTCAGTCTAGTGCTTTCAGCAGTCTGTGACAAAGGCAAGAATACTGCATCATATGAAAGGAAGGAAAAGAGTTCATTGGCAACTAAAACCCATCCACCAGTTTATGAAAACCTAGAAAAAAACTATCAATAATAATACTCTAATTCCGGTTGGCCTTAAAGACTGAATTTTAGCTACCTTTTCTGATTGCCCTTGAACTCAATGCCTTGCTTTCATTCTAGGCTAAACCAGAGTGGTCTCAAGTCCCTCTCAGTGAGAGTCTCCTTGGAGACCAACTACATGGTGGAGCAGCTGAAGCTTGAGCCCACCAAGACCCACAGCCATGCCTAGAAAACTGATCAGGCAGCCCAAACACCAACAATGTCATCCATCTTGGCTTCTACCAGCATTCAGCCTCTTCGTGTACACACCTTACCATGGAAGGGTGACCCAAATCTGCCTAACAACCAGTGATGATGACATACCCTGAGCCAGCTGCATCCAAACACTTATTGCTGGGCAAGCCTCCGGAATGGGGCATGGCAATCATCCTCTTAGCACTACACCTCAGCAACCCCCAGCCTCCAGAGCTCCATTCCCTCATTCTCCAGTCTCTCACATCAGAGCTGGAGGATGCCAGTGAGAAAAGGCCACACAGGAGTTGTCTTTTGTTCTCCTGTCCCCCTTTTCCTGTCCTCTATTTCCCTCCCAGGCCAGGATGGCTGTTACGGGGAGGAACAAGATGGCTGCAGGTCCCCATGGGGCATTTCCAGCTACTGCAGGACAAGCAGCAGCTGGTGCCATACTGTTCCTCCAAAAGGCCTTCATCATCTGTGCCTTTGCTCCATATATCTGAGATCTAAATCTTAAATTCACACATTTTATTTTATTTTTCCACAGGGAAAAGAAA
The DNA here is from genome assembly GCF_000690775.1 of Eurypyga helias. Lineage (NCBI taxonomy): Eukaryota > Metazoa > Chordata > Aves > Eurypygiformes > Eurypygidae > Eurypyga > Eurypyga helias. The sequence continues at coordinate 10,973 of NW_010244278.1, forward strand.
CTATGACAGCTGCACAACCTACCCTATGTGGAGGACCATTCTGCTTTTCATATATACCATGATTAAACACTTGTTCTGACATCACTGTGGTTTAGTTCCTTGCGTGATCTTCAAAGGTGAAACCTAAACTCCCCCCAGCCCTCTAAATTCAATGGAACTCTTCATCCTTTGATGGTACTCCACATAAAACACTTAGAATATGTGGGACTTTAATTTTATCTGATCCCAAAAGCCATCATGCTAGAGCAGACCAAAGGTTCATGTAGTCCCCCGCAGCAGCCAACGGCTCCATGGTTCTCAGTGGATTTCTTTTCCACTTGAAGTTTCCTCTTGAATCTGTTTGCTGTTTAGATAACCTGGCAGGATGGCACTGTAATCTGTCTGTCCTCAGAATAAACAGCACCTTAATGAGGCAGAATACTTTTTGAAAGAGGAAACAGAGCAACGATAGGTTATGGAACATCAGATATTGCCTGGCAAACATCTGAAACTGCATTAATGAAAATTGCTAATACAGCCTTGGGGTGGAGTGGGGGAAGGGAGGAGAGAAAGGAGCTGCTGGTCATAAACTTCAGAGAGAGATCTAAAATTAGAAAAATCCTGTTTAAACAGCAACTTTGAAAATTATAAATTGAGCTACATTTTGAGGGTAGTTAAATACTAATCTCATGGGACTGTGGGCAGAACCTGACAGACTTTGAATGGCTAAAACAACATTTTCTCGAAAGAAGCAATAAAACTTGTATGCTGCTAGCTTACAGCCTCAGACAGGGAAAGGGGAAAAAAGATCTATTTTAGCAATTAAGAACTGTATTGGAGCTATGAAATATAAAACAAAAGAAATTTGTGAACTCTTTGAAGATTTCTATTAACGCCTTTATATTTGCAAGAAACAGGTCTCTGGAGATAAAAGGTCAGATTGTGAAGGCTAATACGTCTAGTTACTCAGCAGAATAAAAGGCCAGGTTGAACTGTCCTTTTGAAGCTAAGGAAATACAAAAGTGATTTAAAAATATGCCAGCAGGAAGAACTTCAGGGCTTTTCCAATTCCCTTCTGATTTTTCTTTTTATATTTTCAGAATATACTGGGTAATACACATAGCTTGGAGAACAAATTTGCCTTTTCATTATGATGGAGGCAAATTTTATGCATTCCTATAATTCATAAACACATTATAAAATGTCATTATTATGGATCCACTTTTCTGTTTGTCTAGTAGAATATTTCCCATTACTACAGCTACAAGAAATAGAAATCGAGCTTCTGCATAGCTGTTTGTTGAGACATGCTTCAAATTTGGTAAATACAGTGAATTAGGTAAAAATGGCAAATTAGGAGAATGAAGGTAGAAGGGAAACTGGATATTTCATGGCTGAGGACAGTTTGAAGGTGGGTTTCACTTTTTATCTGGAGAAACTTAAGTTACTGACTGCAATAAATTGCAAGCTGAATTCATTGCTTTTGAACGTTGTGGTACCTTGGTTAATCCAGGTGTACATTACATTGTTCTTGAACTCAAAAGAAGCTCCTGTTCCAACTATTGGCTTGCACAGTAGAAGGCTTTGCCTTAGCAGTCAAGCTCAAGCAGGCTCCAAATTGACAGGTTTGTAAGCTTGCACAGTGGGCACTCATTTATTAGAACCATAGAATCATAGAATGGTTTGGGTTGGAAGGGACCTTAAAGATCATCTAGTTCCAACCCCCCTGCCATGGGCAGGGACACCTTCCACTAGACCAGGTTGATCAAAGCCACATCCAGCCTGGCCTTGAAGACATCCAGGGATTGGGCATCCACAACTTCTCTGGGCAACCTGTTCCAGTGCCTCACCACCCTCTCTGTGAAGAACTTCTTCCTGATAACTAATCTAAATCTCCCCACTTTCAATTTAAAGCCATTACCCCTTGTCCTGTCACTACAGGCCCTTGTAAAAAGTCCCCTCCCAGCTTCCTTGTAGGCCCCTTCAGGTACTGGAAGACTGCCATAAGCCATCCCCAGAGCCTTCTCCAGGCTTTTTATGGTTTAACTCTGGCTATCAAAAT
>NW_010244279.1:0-21645 GCF_000690775.1 Eurypyga helias
AGGAGGGGGAGCTGTGCTGTTGGGAAGGTCAAGGGCAGGCGGTGTTGGAGGGCAGTGCTTCACCTGGCCTTACAACCAGGGCTCCAGGCACCGGGAGCCTCAAGGGATGTGTAGGTTTTGGAAATCTGGGAAGTGATTGTATTTAGTCAGAGGTCGGTGAGAGAATTGTATTTATTAAGGGGTCAGTGAGGTGAAAAAGTGTGAAAACTGGCCTGGAGACCCTTGAGACAGGCGATTATGCGGGGCTGTGGGCAGCGAGGCCCCTGCACCTCATGGAGCAGCTCCTGTCAGGGGATGGGGCCATGGCCTTGGTCCAGCTGCATGTGCGGGATGGCTCCTTGCTCTGCTTCTTCCCACAGTGCACAAATGCACAGAAACATCCCCAGTGTCATTGGCCAAACCCCCACCGAGTTCCAGGGGAGTCACCTGGGCCGGAGGGTCGCAGACCTACAACCTCGGTTAAGGAAAGCACACAAACCGGTGACACCACTTAAACACATGTGAAACCCAAGTCCGTGCATAGAGTCCACCAAGTCCCTGCTGAAAAGCTTTCATTTGCAGGTTAAAAGATGCCCCTTGCAGTCTAAATTAAAATGTATGAGGAGGGTTTTTTTAACGTCTAGTTTATTATTAGATCAAATAACCAGACTAACAAAGAGCTTAGAATCATTTTCTGCTCTAATTATTTGGGGAGGATTAAGTGTCTGTCCTGAGCTTCAGCTCCAGCCCAGCATACTACCCAGTTTGCAGAGTTTTATAACGTTATGGGTATGCTCTGCTTAACATGGGATTGTTGAGTTTTAATTAAATGTCATCTTACGTGCCTAAAGACCTTTATATTTTCATCCATTAAAATTTATTTCAAAAGTCATCATCTCCGACTAATGCAGAACAGACCCCATCTTGAAAATACTTCGGTACCAGGTAAATTAGTTATTAAATTTTCAATGCAGTGAATTCCTGGGAAATTCCTGCCATGAATCAGAGACGCTGATGAGTGGAGCATATCTTCAGGAGCATTGCTCTGCAGATCTATAAGCCTCACAATGGGAAAACCATTCATGTCTCCTATACCTGATTTAGCAGTTGAAACTAAGGGTTCCTACACTGCTGTACTGATATGATCAGTCAGCAGTCAAATCACCAGTTGTTCAGTAGCAGCACTCTGGTAACATAGACGGAGTAAAGCTTTATTCAGCAGTACGTTTTCCAGGACATGCCATGCCAAGCAAGTTTCACCATACTGTAATTTGTAGTGCTGTCCCTTTGGGACTGCTGTTTTTTGTGGTTTATCAGATGCTGCCCCAACTCACCTGAGCAGATTACTAACCCTGCAGCTGCAACCCCTGTGATTGTTAGCTGCAGAGCCTTCGTATGTCAAAGTCATAGTCCTCTGACACCCGCCTTAAAGATGGACTTCTTCAATTGGTAGCAATCATGCTGCCACCGCCTTCTCTATGGGTCCAACCACAAGCAAATCACCTCACTTAATTGCTGTCAGAAAGCAAGTATAATGTGCTTGGTCCCGCTGGTTTTTGGCGTAGCGAAGTGTGTCAATGAATGTAATGGGGCTCACTGAGAGAACATTGCCTTTTTCACGGGCTTAAAACCTTGCTTAGAAGAGTGCCACTTCCAGAGTTATTTGTCGTATTTTTGTAGTGCTTGTCTTCCCTCAGCAAAGCAGTTTTTCATTCACTGGGAAGATCTTCTCCCTGCTGTTTACTTCAAATCCAGTCAGCCCACCCACAGAGAAGTGCACCATGAGCAAAAAAGAGAAAGTTCATTCAGTCTTTTAGCAGCAGTACCCAGCCTTTTCATAGCTGAGGCTCATTTCAGGAGAAAATGGCAATGTTACCTTGTCTCTTCCAGTGAATGTCTCTTTTTCTGCCCACTTCCCCTCACTGTGGGGCTGCCACTTTCCCTCTCTGCTTGCTATTGCTGGGTTGTGGGCATGAGGCTGTAGCCATCAAGGCTTAAATGCTTGGATTTGATACCTCTGCTGCTGCGGGGTGTGACCTCACCCCAGAGGTATGCCATCGGGGATCACCGATCCCGAAGGCTAAAAAAAAATAAACTCAGAAAATAGTATCCTGGGTCAGTAAAAGAGGTAGATAGTTGGATATTGTGTTCTGGGGCACAGCTGGATGAAGAACAGGGTATACAGGTCTTTCTCGGGAAAACCTGTCAGTTAAGTCTATTGCACAGAGGGTTGTACTTCATCAAGGACTTTTGTCTTTGAATAAACAGGCCATAATGTTCCTGCAAGGATAGCTCTTGCTGAAGTGAACAGCCTTTGTGCAGTCACCTTATACAAGCTCCTGAGTGACAGGCCTGTTACTGTATCTGAGTAGGCTCTGATGTTGGGTTTTTGCTCTCCTCCCTCTTTTAGGAGATGACAGTTGCTATGGTTTACTAAAACCTAGAGATGCCAATGCCATAGAAAGCAGAATCGTTGGGGTGCTACAATGCCAGTAGTGGAAAAGGATTGCTTAAAATGGGTATTAACTATAGTAAAGGAAGAAATTTAAGGAAAGAAAATTAGGCAGAACCAGTGACTTTGGATAAAAAGATTTGCATTATGGCCAAATATTTATTGTGGATGAGCCCTCAAGCTAAACATTTCAAAAGACACCTGGAAAGCAATAGAAAATGTTTGTTTAGCTGTAGGGAGGTGGAACGAGTTACCTACTAGGAGCACTATACCCCCAACCTCGATGGCACTGGGAAGTAAAAACCTACAAGTCTTTCTTGTTTGCTGCACATATGTGCAGTCACCTTTAACTGCTTGTTTCTTCGGACACACTGTGGTCAGTGGGGAGAGGCTAGATGTACGTTGATCCTTGTGAACTTCAGAGCATCCTTAACCCTGATGCAGCGAGCGCAGTTAGCTGTGGCCCTCAAAAACACTTTTACGCTCATGGAGACCATCCCGAGCACAATAACCCAGTAACCTTCCAGCCATGACCTATCCCCTTCTCTCTGAAACGTCCTGTAAACTGGGGATTCAGAGCCTGCGCTGTAGCAGCTGGCAGAACCAAGGATGGTTTTACCTCTGTGCATCAGAGGTAAGCAATACCAAAAATCCTGATATGCAGCTTTTAAAATGTTGTTGCTTCCTTCTTGCCTTTCTGTTCAGCATTATAGTCATTTGACAGAGGGGTAGTGGTCTGTTTAATTGCTGATTATCTTAACCAAGCAACTTAACTGAGCAAATATTAGTTCTGTATTTTTAGCACTGTGAGTGAAAATGATGAAGTGTCATGAAATATTCAGCCAAAAAACAGATGTAGAAAGGCAAGCTGAGCAGCAAAAATTACAACACAGATGGTCATGATAAATTAATTGAAGACACTAGGCTGCAGGGGGGGAGATGCAAAAAAATGCCTTGGAGCCTAGAAGTAGACAGATGTCAAAAATATCTGTGATTATGTGCTTAATTGCACTCTCTATGATTGCTTGATACCTAATGGGCCCTATTAACAAGCAATAATCTCCAAAGGACACTAACAAGGTTGTTGGCTTTTAAAATGACCACATCTCAAAAGCTGACCCAGTCCATAATGTCACCTTTACAGGGGTAACAACTTTTTTAAGCATTGATTTTCATTATGTGATGAAAATTCCTCTGGTACTAGAAACATAACTGCTTTCACACCATATTTTCAGGCTTTTTTCCTCTGTTTTACTCAAATATGCCCTGTTTTCTCTTACACTGTTTGATGAAAATCTAACTGTCGGCAATTGAGAAATTTTCATTGGTCCCAGTGGCTTTGAATTGTTTGGTCTCTTTTGGATCCATTCAGTACAACAGGAATTTTACCCTTACATTACCAGGACCAAGACTCTGTTCATACTCTGTCTGAGTTTGTTTCAGAGTCTGCTGAAATCAACAGAGGGATTTGAGCTGACTTGGAAATGAACTCAGGAAAAAAAAAAAAATAGGGGGTCAGGGGAAGATGATAATGTTGTAGTTTCTTTTAATACAAACACAGGGCACACAGGGAATCTAACTGTTGCTCCATACAGTGTATAACCTAATTATATCACTGACACTTTATGGGATGCATTGTGCAAGGCATACTAACTTTAACAGATACATCGCCTACAGGAGAGATCAGTAGGAAGAAAGAAGTCAAGGATACCTGTGAAACTGCTTTGGGGCTTCGCGACTGGAAGACACATCAGCAGGAAAAAAAAAGAACTGAACACCCGAACAAGCCCTGGTACTACCTATAGGGCTACAGCTTGATATACCCTCACTAGATAAAGAGGAGGGGGTTGAGGGATCACACTGTTTTTGTAGTGCCTCCCAAAGAAAATTGTGCAAACTCTTTTCACCCTGAGGCAGACAGAGCTCTGGAGCGTGCCTGTATCCTCGATGGGTCTAACAGATGATTCTTTTAAACACTTAAGAAAAGATAAATGCAGGGTACAAAATCTCCCTGTTGCTACCTCCTAAGACCTTCAAGCGTACATGCCACAGGCAGGGAAGTAGGATCACGCCTTTCCCATAGGAAATAGCTGCTTAAGAATAAAGGTTTCTGAAATGGTGGTGTTTCAGAGGCGAGTGCCCTGTGGGTGTTTGAATTAAGCCAACGTTCCCTGGGATATTGCTTTTTCCCTGGTCACCCAGACAGCATGTGGGAAGCACTGGTATCTAAGCAGCTTTCAACCCAGCATTTGGGGTGCTCCCTGTGCTGCTCCACCGACCTGCCGAGCACTCAAAGCCTGGCCATAAGCAGCAAATGCCTTTGGCACAGCTGGAAACAAAGGCTGGAGTACTGCAACCCTCACACTGGCTCATCCTTCGGGAGGTCTTTCCCTTCACGGGGGCTGCTCCCCAATTTCCCCATACTTTGTCCCCTTGAGCCTGTTGCTGAAGGGATCTGCTGCTGCTGGGAACAGTGGGGGGCAGCCACAACAACTGACCCATTCCTGCATGCCAGGTTTTGGACAGGCTCAGTGGGTGTGTTGGCTCTGCTGCCTCCTGACTGTGTATTTAAAGCTTGGAGAGTCTGAGTGTTGCAGGAGCAAGGGGAGGTTTTACTCGCTGCTTGTAGGTCATGAAGAAGCCATTGAAACAGGATGGAAGAGGGAGGGTGAGGAACTGGGGAACCCCAGCATGAGTTTGTTTTCTCAGATCTTACCAAACTTGTTCTCTTGAAAATGCAAATTCTTAAGGTAAATCTTAAGATAAATGTCTAGAACATAATTCCTTCAGTTAAACGCACTTTTTCCAAAAGATATGTAGCATTACCTACCCACAGACCTGTATTTCTTTCAGCGTGGGAAGCCAACATTTGAAACTCTATCCCACAAATGCCGAGATTTATTCTAAGTCTAGAGCCTGTGATTTTTCTTTTAATTATTATTTTTTTAAATTTCATTTAAATTCAACTGAACGATTGCTCTTTCCTTACAGCCAGCCCCAGGCCACCTCATTCATCCATTACCCAGCATTACTCTCTGACTTTCAGCAACCAAAGACAGTACATGCCGCAGGGGAACTTTGATGGGGAAGGTGTTAAATGCAGTGATTTAGCAACAGCACATGTTTTCAGTCTCTTAAGTAGACGGTGATCTATGGAATCAGATGCATCTAGTAAATTGTATTCACAACACACAGAGAGTCAGTTCACGCAGTCCCGAGCCTTTGGGCCCATGAATGAGTTGTAGTATCTCACTGCGGCATGGTCCTGCACGCCACTGGGAGGTTAAATTCCATACCTGCAGCATGTGGCTGCAAATGCAAGAGAACTTGCAGAAGCTCTTGGGCAGCAGCCATCAAGATATATTTGAAATATCTCAGGCTCAGCCTAGATGAAATCTTCTCATTTGATGCTTATCTGCCACCTCACCCTTCTGTATGACAGAAATCCTTTTGAGCCTGCCAGTAAAATGTTCTACATCATAACTCAAAATATTAATTATTTGATAAGTTAGTGCTCATTTTCTTATCATTGCAGTTGTCTGTTTTCTGTTGTGATTCTAAATGGTTAAGCAAGCTGTATACTAGGAGGAGTAATCTGCTGTAATGCGTGGTCTGATGCATGCACCTAGATTGGAGTGTTACTTAAGCTTTAATCCTCCAGAAATCAGTGATTACACACAGGAGACAAATGGAGGGCTGTTTATAGTATAGTTGCTAGACAACAGCACACCATTTAAAGTCTATTTGTCCAAAGATTAACTGCATTTCAGAGGCAAACAACTTTTCCAACAACCTGTTTATGAAAAACAAAGTTTAAAATATTTACATTTTCAAAAGAGTTATCACAATTATTACTTGGCATTTGCAGTGATGAAGGGAAACAGTGAGTGTGGTACAGAATACAGAGGAAGGGGCTCCTAGGGCTTAGTCTGCAGAGCAGAAAGGAAGGAGCAGCATGGTGGGGGCTATGCATAGGTCCCTGCTACCCCCTCTGCACACACAAGGTATGCATTTCCCCAGCATTTGTATAGTAGTGCCAGGCAGCTCCTTTTTTGGCTCCCTCAGAGAGTAGAACCAAAAACAGTAAAACATGACAAAAAGTGTAACATAAATCCATCTCTTTTTTCTCCTTTTCCTCACCTGTGAGCATCACAGCAACTACCTTTTTTCCCTTTGGAAAAGGTGGATAATATGTAAATGGTGCAGACCCAGGCTGCATTTATCAAGATCTACCTCCAGTATAAACTGCATTGCTAATATCTAACTTAACTGGTGTTTTCTTATTTACTGCAATGCTGTCACACTTAGTTTTGCCTCTTTCTTTATATATAAATATATATATTTTGTCTCTGATGACATTGTTTTTAATCTTCTTCCCAATAGAGAAAATGAAGCAAGGAAAGAATACTGGGGGCAGTGGAGGGAGTCCCTGTGGGTGGAAGCAGCATGAGGACAAGAAACCCAACAGAGGCTCAGAAAAGCAAGATTTTCCTGATCTGTCCTTCAGGTCCTCTTTTCATGTTTTAAGAAGCAAGTGTCTGGATTATATAGTCTTTACAATATATGGCCCCTGTGTTGCTTGGCAACTTTCCGAAATAATCTTGGGTTTTAGCAGAGAGGGAGCTGTTCAAAGTATACATGAGTGCTTCAAAATCCAATCCTCTTAAATTATTTTCTCAAAGCCTGGTCAGTGCCCTTTTGCCTTAACATACGGCAACAAGACTGTCGCTTTCCCTTTTCTTTTTGTAAAGCCCACGTAGGACCTTACAGGCACGTGGTGGCTGAAATGCCCTCTTATGACCTCTTCTTTGACATGGAGAAATTCAGCAAGTTTACGCAATTGTCCCACAATTCGTGCAGAATAAAAATCCTATCCCTCCAGGCCTTATTCTTGCTGCCCACTGACATGTGGGGACTCTGTGTGTGGTGAAAGTGTATTCCCTTAAATAAGGATTTATGGATAAGGTCCACTTTGCTGCCAAATGAAGCCCGGACCAGCTCCAAGCCTAGCAGTGAACCAGCAAGGAGTGACCAGCAAAACAGTGCTGACTTGCCCATCACTGTGCCATGGAAGCCCAGGCGTTGAAGGTGGCCACCGCTGGTTTCAGTGGCCTCCTTGGGCACCCCCTTGGCAGCTGGCCCAAGCACGGGGACGGACTCCGCTGGTGGTGGCAACGACTGATGTTGCAGAGCCTTGAGCACGCACAGAGCTGCAAGAGTCGAGGGGCTCACCTCACCCACAGCACGCACCACACGGCAGCCGTCCCCGACAGGCCTTCACCTAATCTGTTCTTAAACCCACCATGGCAGGGATCCTGTGGCCTCCCTTGGCTGTGCTTCACAAGTTTCACAGGAACAACGTTTTTCTTCTTGTCTAGCCTAAGTTCTGCTTCACACAATTTAATCTCATTTGTCCTCATCTTATACCAAGTAGATAGGAAGAACAACTGCCACGGCAGCATGCCACTCATGTATTTATCTTGTGATCTGCTGCAACCTCTGGGCCTTATTTTGCAGTAGTTCTGCCAGTGGTGTAGTTGTACATTCCTAAATATATCATTTCACCTCTGTCATTACTGAACGTCATTCTGGGCCATTTCCCCTGTTAGTCCTGATCATTTTTAACTCAGGCCCTCACTCCAGGTGCTTTCAGTCCTTCCCTGGCAAGAAGATCATTGCAAAATGATATAAATATATTCTCCATTCGATCCCACAGGACACAAATAAAAATATCCAGTAGAGCCAGGCTCATAGCACATCCCTGTGAGAACTTATCTGTAACTACCTCCTACACTGAGATCCCCAAGTCACTGAGAATCAGGGAGAGCTCTGAGAGTGGTTTTGCAACCAGCACTTCTTTATTATGGTATTTCATCTAAACCACAGTGTCCCCAGTGCATTAATAACTTTTAAATTGTTGCACAGAAGTCTCTACAGCCAAGAGCAGGATTTGGCCTGCATATTACTAAGATTTGTTGTTCTGGCCCATGCTGTTTCAATAGCCATCAGAAGAAGACTCTTTATTCTTAGATGAAGAACAGCATTAATACACGGAGTTACAAGAAAAGTAGAGCCAAATGTCCCCCAGAGCACTGCCTTTCTGTGAGACCAAGGCAGTCAGGGCCAACCGTAACTCCCAGGCCACCCATTTAGACATATACACAAAGGCTCTGAAGTACATGGCCTGTGTCCTCCCAAGATGAAGCTATAGCTTGTTTGCAAATTCAGAAGATGATTTCATCCTGGATTATCTGCATGAACTTGAAGGGACAAATGGGAACCAACACGGACTTTATTGAAGGTTTCCTCCCCATAGATGAGCCAGGCAAATCACAGCCACTGTGCCAAAGCATTTTGTTTCTTTTTTATGATTAGTGTCTCAGGAAGAATATTCAGAACATGCAGGCTCTGGTTTTGCGAGGCACTGAGCTCCCCGTGTCCCTTACTTACCAGGAAATCCCAGAAAGTGAGGGATTTTGGTACCTTATGCCCAATGCAGCAAATACCAGTTTAGTAGGTGGGATTGTTGGTTGAAATAAAAGGACTGGAGCTGCTGAAAAGCTGAGGACCGGGTGGTCAGGCAGCTCTGTGAGCAAAAGCAGAGGCAGTATGGAGAGAAAATGTAGAAGCAAGAAGTTCTTTTCATATGCAAAAGCTGTCCACCCCCTTATATCAAGAAAAAGAAAAGTGATTCCCTTGTGGAAGTTCCAAAAAAATACTAAACATCTCTGTTCAACATTGCATTCAAGTAATTCTCTGTAAAGGGAGAGCCTCTGTCCCACCATGCTCACGTGGCCTGGACTTACAGAGGGAAAAGAGGTTTGAAATGCAGCAGTGCCTACCATTCCCAGTCCAGTGTCTGAGAGGGTCACTCTCTGCACCCCACATTTCCTGTGCTGGAGAGAAAGGGCACATGTGAAGATGGACAATGACACTGAGCCCTGTTCCTGGTTGGGGCCTGGTGCCTCAGCGGGCATGGGGGTCCTCTGTGGCAGTGGGCACCCAAACCTGCACAGCTTCTCCCACGGCTCTGCCTGTTTGGAGGTAGATGCCACAGCTCTGCTCACCAAGGGCTGCTGGTCTGCGAGTGGTGTCGGCGCTAAACTCACACCATTTACTTTCTCAGCTCATGGCTGACCTGGAAAGGACTGGTTTGTAAAAGAAAGCTCCCTTTCTTTACTGAGTACTGGTATCACTATGAAATGGCAGTGTACTCAGAGCTTGCCCAGAAGGACGAGACTGTCTCATATGAGAGCAGCTACTGCAAGGACACTCTTATTCTGCTGTAAGACTGCTTTTTCCCCAATTCTCTCAAATAACATAATCCATAGTATTCAATGCTGCCTTATATTTTTCATGCAGACATGAGTCTAGTGCCCGCAAAAACCTGAATTACCAGGTTACTCTCTCAAAGAGGAAAGGCTGGGCACTGCTGTCTCTAGGGACCCGTTTTAGCAGCAGGTAGCAGAACTAGAGAGATTCCCCTGGAAAATTACTGAGCAAAAGTAAAATGCATAACAAAAAACCCGCTTCACTTTTGGCTGCTTATTGCTAAAGTGAAATCGCCTGTCGGCAAAGAGGACATAAATTCACAGCGTGTTGTCCATGCCTGGCAGCTCATATCATCTTCATTCTGTGAGCAGAGTCCAGCACAGCTTCCTGCAGACAGTGACCAGCTTTCTCTGACAACCCGAGTGCTTTTAACAGGGAAGTGCACACGCAGCCGTAATGCTGAGGGGAAATGCAGCTCCTGGAGTGAGATTTCAGTGGCAAACAAGCTACAGCGTTCAAAGCAGCGGGTTCAACTGCCCTCTTAGCTTTCCCTTCTCTTGCTGATGTGTTTATGAATATATTGCCGTCACGTAACGGTCTTGATGTATAGAAATACGGGCCCCAACCTCTCCAACACCTGTATGGGGACACCGCTCCTCAGTTACTCTGCCTTCCTCCATCTCGGTCTTTCATAACCCAAGACTCACTAAAGGCCTTGCAGTAACCTGGAGACAGACCATGGCAACCTTGGGATCTGTGCTGAGTTACGATACGGATGGCTCTGGTTCCTCCTCAGAGCTCAGCCCTACATCCTCGTATGAAATGTGGTGTGGGGAAGCTCTGGGGCCGGACCCTGGTGCCCACGCTGACCACCTGCCTCCCAGGAGCCATGGGTCCTGCATGGCTGTGAAACTGCTCCTTTTCACAAGGGTCTGCACTGCCCTGTGCAGGAGGAGCAGTTGGAGAAAATGTTCTCCTTAACATCTCATTGCTGAACTAGGGATTGTGGGGGACCAGATAGGCTGAAATGAAACGTGCAGAAACAGTCAGTACTCTATCATGAAACAGAGCATGTGTTCATGTGAGGACGACCGAGTCCCACCATGGAAGGTCAAACAGCAGACCTGGTGACTTAATGTCTCAGGCTTTTTCCTTTCGAGAAGGTACATTTCTGATGGGTGCAGTTCAGTAACTATTACCCTGAAGGACCTGATATTCAGCTGAAGGTATACCACCACGGTTGTGTTGACTTCACTCTGCTCACACCAGCATGGAATCTAACCCATGTGTACACCAGAGCAGCCTCTGGCTTGGGATGCCTTCACCCTCTCTTTATTCTCATTTCAGCCCTGCGCTGAGCAAATAATCTGTGCCTGTCATACACTCAAGCTTTAGATTGCATATGAGCTCAAAGCAGGTCAGATTTTAACCCAGCTCAGCTGCAGGGAGTTGAGGTCTCTTTTTTGCCGCAAATATTTATCCAGAACATTCCTGATGCTTTGGGAGATAATGATAGAAGATTAGAATTATTATTATCTCTGCAAGAAGTATCTTGCCGTGATTCATGAAATCAGCCAGAATGAACCCAGTCCTGTACCAGCAGCTGAAATGGAAGGAAGCTGAAGGAGAGAAACGCTGATGTGTTTTCAGCAACAGGTCTACAGGAGGATTAGTTCTGTGATGTCTGAGTCTAGCATTCCAGAAACTGCCTGGCCTCTGCAGAATAACTCATTAACTCTCTGAAAGGCTTTGCTATGAATTTGAAAAGGGCCACTGAGAGTGGCCAAAAAGTCACACTGACTCATGGGGCCCAATCGTTGGCGCTGAAATGATGTTCATTGTATACTAGTGAGGGAAAGCTGGAAGGTGGAGGTGGGCACCCTTGGGGTCTATGATGCTTTATAAAGTACCAGGGCCAGCACTCAAAAATGGCTGAGGCATGAGGGAAAGAAGAAAGAGGGACTGAGTTGCAGTAAGATGAAGTGTTTGCTGAGCTTGTACAACAGCGCTTCTTTTTTTTTTTTTCCTGTCATGCCATACTAGTGTTCAACAAAGACAGATAAACACATTTTTGAGTTGTGATACCGACAGTAGTGAAATCATAACACCAGCGAGGAATGCTATTTTCAGCAGAAACATGCCCGTCAACTCTCGCAGGGGTTTCTGCATCCCGATTCAGATGGCTCTGGGACAGGTTTTACCTGCACATTTATTGTATAAGGTGTTTCCTGGCTATCGGAGCTATTATTTGACTAAGTGGGTGATTTATTTATTTTTTATGGAAGCTGTAACTGTCCTGAGCACCAGTCATCTTTTCAGCGACTGAACAGGTACCATACGGAGAGCTTGCTGCCTGCCATCTGCTCCAACCTGGCTGGGAGGAACCAGCTGTGGAGGCAGCAATCATTCAATTTCCACTGACACTTAGTCCTTGAGGTCTCTGCCGATGGACCGTAACAGTCCAATAAGTCTTACTTGTGATGTGCACAACTATCCAGTAAGAAGAGGATTAAGACCATCTGTCTCATTAATGGCTCAGATTCCTAAATGGTGATTATGCACCGCAAATGCAGGTAGCTCCTCTGAGGTTATCACAACCCTAACCATTTATGGCAGCCAAAGATCTGGCCATTTCTCTGAGCCTGCACTTAACAGATGAAATGCTACAGCCTTCTGCTTGGCTGAGAGCACTGGCACCCCTTACACAGCCAAATGTGGCGTGACTGCTAGGATAATGTTTTGGCAGAGGTCATCCAGTGTGTACCGAGGGATGTGCAATGTGAAGGATGGCAGGCTGTGCGCAGCTGGTGCCTGGCATGTTGCTTACCTCACGCTTGAGAAATGTGGCGTCCTGGAATCCGTAATGAGCAATTCCTCTGTAATAGCATAAAAATGTGTGTGCCCTCTTGTTTGGGATGATTTAATGATGGAGGTGTCTAGGAAAGTGCATTCCACACGCAACAATTTTGGGATCTGATTACGTATATTTAGCTGCACTCTTGGTTAGTCTTTGGGCTCGTGGTAAAGTGTATTTCAGGCATTAGAGGAGTCAGGAGCTGTGCCGCAGGAATTGAATGACAGCAAGGCATAGAGGTAGGGAATCAGTTTTTCAGGTCAGCAAAAGAAGAAAGAAATTGAAATTACAAAGATAGATTGGAGTCTTATTGCTGCAGATTGCACTGCATGGCTGTGGAGCACCTTGTTTTAGAGGTATCCAAAAGCAGCAGAAAGAGCAGGAAATCAAGAGCTCCTGCTGTCCTCTATTGCCAGGTCTCACTCCCATTTGCCCTGTGATGCACAAACCTGCAGACATACACCTGGGGTATTTAAACACGTATTTAGCAGCCGTCTGGAATGGGACAAAATATAAAGGTCACAGAAATCTGCTTTTAACAAGTGTGCAATGAGGAAACATAAAAAGAAGAAGCTACTGACTCTGAAGTAAAGGATGCTCAACTATAAAATGGACCAGCATCTTGAAAGTAAAAAAAAAAAAAAACCAAAACCAGTGGTCCTGTTGTTTTAATAGCAGGTTTCAGATTAAGCACCAGCTCAGGCATTGCCCCAAGTGTGTTGGTCACTTCAGGAAAATAGCTGGGGAAAGCCAAACCCTCCTTTCATTCTGCACACTGGCTGCAAGGAAGTTACACCAGGTGCCGGTGCTGAGAAGAGACCTGGTCTCTGCTGCAGACAGCTGGAACGCCGCTGGAGCCAACGCCGCTGCCCTGAAGCATATTGAGATCCTGGCTTGGCCTAATGAAACTGTCTGTAAGGAAAGCAGCTCCCATGCCCAGCTGCATCTGCTGCCCGGCAGGCAGGACAGCCCAGCACCAACTCACCAGGGTCTGCGAGGGGACCGGACACACTGGGAGTGACCTGCATCCCTCCAGCGAGGATCCCTGTCAGAGCAGGCTGGCAGGTCAGCCCTAGTCTCTCCAGCATGTGAGTTAATGCAAAGCTGTCCTCTATCTCCCTGGACTTTGGGAGGGAGCTGTCACCTGGAAGTCACGACCACAGCCCCAGGGAAATGCAAAGGAAACGTCTGTCTTCCTCCAGCATCTCAGTCTCTCTGAGTTCTGTGAACACAAACCCCTTCCTCCCAGATGTTTTTCTGGGGGAGGTGGTCACACACTACCCCAGGTCCTGGTGCTGCAGGGTAATGGGATGCAGCATGAGCTGGTTGGTGGGGGGCTTAGCAACCTGCAAGCCACAAGAATGCAAATGGTGTCAAACCACAATTATTGGAAAGCCCTCACCATGTGCTTATTTACGTATTTCTGGCGGCATGTCAGAACAGTTTCACACAACTGAGGGAAATGTCAGTGCCATTCACCAGCAGCAGGACCATCCAGAGCTTGTTGAGGCACCGGTAATGTTGCCTTCACTGAGTAAACAAGCTGTTACTCTCACTGGAGCATAACTCTCAAAACATGGGCAGATGTGTGGAGGCGTAAAAAGCAGAATGAGGGGGATGAGTCACTGCTCACCCCAAAGGCTGGTGATGGGCTGGCCAGGGGGTCCCAGGCGTGACAGCTCTGAGCACAAATGGACTTCAGCGGTGGATGAGGCGCTTTTCCTTCATTAACTTCTAACGATGCTGCTTTTGCTTCCTGTGACTCCAGCAGAAGTTTCAAGGCTCTCTGAGAAAGTTAAAAACAGTATTTTCAAGGATGGGGTGGGGTAGGGTATATTTTAGACACCAGTGCCTTTCAAATGCCGTCACTGCCACCTTCAAAAGTAAAATAACTATCAAACCAAAGAGGAGCTGAGCTCCCTGCACTCCAAGGGAGCTTGGGATCAAGCGTGGGCTGATCTCTGCAAGCAGAGGTGAGCTGCCAGGACCGCTGACATCTCTTCCTAGGTAGGAACCAGGCAGGGCCCAGGAGTGAGCTGCCGTTCTGATGTAACTCAGGTCGGAGGTGACAATATGCAAACCAGTCCCAAATCTTGATGATCTCTGCCTATCAGTAACATATGTGCGCCACGTTGCTTAATGTGATTGACAGTTTCTGCTGAAAAAAAAGCCCACCAAATAGTACACACCAGAAGTAAGCCACTGAGTAGAGCCAGAGGAAGGATTTGGCCCTGGCCAGCACTCAGCATCAGCAGCACTGAAGGCACACAACAGCTTTTAAATGAACAGGAATAGAGACTGCGTTACAAAAAGCAGGGCACTTTTACTGCAGGGTCATGCACCCCCTGCACCATGGGCAGGCTTTAAGCTTTTTTAATATTTCTACTGCTCATTCTGAATGTAGCAGGCGTAAGGACCAAGACATCCCTTACTCCCATACCTGCTTCCCCCACCGGTAAAATCCCTGGTTCACAGTTACCTTCAAGCCTGTGACCAGCTATTTAACTGCTAGGAACACCTTAAACAACTCAGATTTCATCATCAGGCACCACCTGTGCCTGGACACGTCTCTACCACGTTCCTAATGTCATGTCCTCATGCACTGCTCTGGAAGGAGTTGGTGTGATGGCAAATGCTGATTGGCTTTGCCGTAGGTCTGTCCTTAGGAACGGTCTAGCTGTTAATGCTGGATCATGCCTGCTTCAGCCTGAAAACCTGTGTATAAGGACTGCTGGGAGACTGCACCGTGGCTAAAACTGCTCTCAACTGGCACAGGTTTTTTGGTTCTGGTGATGTGATGTATAGACATTTCCACCTGGGGAGGAAAAGCAAGGCCAAGCTAGGTCTAGAAAATACTGGTGAAATCTTAAAATTAGCATTAAGCAGAGGGACTATCTGAAAAATCAGAGGGGTGGCCTGTGGATGGATGAAACAAAACAGGGGTGCTGAGAGTCTGTGTCAGGCAAAGTGCTCCAGCTGGCTTTGGGCAGGGCCCGTGCATCCGCTGTATGCCAGCCAACACACCTACGAAGTCCTTCGGCTAAAATCAGAAACAAATGCACTTCCAGACTCTCAACAGGATTTTAAAAATTCTCCGTTTGATCCCAGTGGCTCGAAGATAAAACTGAGAAGCGCAGGACAAGTAAACCAACAGAGTAGCAGAATCTCAGAGGGAGTTTAGCTGGTTTGCCTGGCCAATTGATCAAAGACACTCACTATTCAAACAGATGGGAGCAGTGCAGACCTCTTCATGATCCAGCAGAGAAAAAAATTTCCTCCAGCACCAAAACAGCCAAACCAAACGTGAATGTGCATTACTCCCCGAATAGTGCTGCCTCCCACCCACTAGCCGAGGCACACTCCTAACTGATGATGCGGTGCCAAAACTGACGGGACCCTCTGGCTGCGGCAGGAACCCCAGCACTGTGTCTCCAGAGGCTCTCGCTGGCATTAGCAGAGTGGTGCTGCGGTAGAGCTGATGTGCCCCTCTCGTTTTCGCCAGAGTGAACCAGCTCCTTACCGCAAGTGCAGAGACCATCAGCCTATCTGCCTTTCTCATTCTGGCCCTTGTGCAGATGCTGGGGTCTTGCCAGGGCTGGTCTTTGAGCCACCTGAGCCAAGTCCACCTTCACCCCAGCACCGGGACTTAATGGAGAGGAGATGGCTCTTGCTCACAGCTGGGCTCATCCCCTGGCTTGTCCCATGGATCACAGCAGGTTCCCACTGGCCTCACAAAGGTCCTGACAAACCCCCACTAGCAGCCCCCCATTTGCCAGTGCCAGCACACAGCAGCGCAGCCCCGCATCCCCCTTAGCTCTCTGGGTGATGTGGGGGGCTGTGCTGGGGCAGGCCACCGACCCCACATGTCCAAACCAGTGTCATGGAGCAACCATGAACCTCTCTGACACAGCAGGGAATGGGTGGACATCCCACGGAGCACAGTTTGGACGTGCAGGCTGTGCTCCTGGCTGAACTTGCTTCAAGACTCTTTGCTGGGGGAGAAGCAAAATTTCCCTCAGGAGGACAATAAGCAGGACGGCCCTGGCCAGGCAGGAAGTGCTTGAAGGAGGTGAGGGCTGGACTGGTTAGGGGTCAATTGCTATTGCTGCTGCTGAAATTCCACACACTTACCGCAAGATATTTTAATGGAAATTAAAAGCTTTGCAGAAGGACAGCTCGTATCTCAAGTGAGCGACAGAAAAATGACAGGCTAATTTTATGTTTCATTTTCAGCAGCATTATGCTGAAGCGTAGGATAATAGTTGACTGATTTATCCAGGTTCTTACTTCAGGTAAGAAAGGGAGAACAAAGAGAACTACGTTTTTTCTTTTAATTTCTTTTCGCAATTTGTCATTATAATCAAGAAGCCACGTTCGTATCTTTAGCTGGATTTCCATATATAAGCTTTTAACTGTCAATGAATGTGATTGTAAGAATAACTCTGCTTAAAAACAACACACAGCACAATAAATGTGCATTTAGTTAGGTTTGTGTGGTAACAAATAATTTTGCTTTTAAACTCTGTGCAATTTCAGTCACCCTCAGACTGGCTGAACACAATGGTGTGCCGTCCTTTGGGATGCCCAAAAACGTACAGAAACCAAGCCAAGGCAAGAGCAGCTCTCCCTGGCCTGATGGCCCCAAGGACAGAGCCTGGGGATGGATTCCCAAATCAGGCAGGCTGTCCTGGGGAAGGGGCACAGTCAGTGTCCATCAGCCAGCATGAGTGCAAGAAGGTGGGTCCTTTCCAGGTCCTGAACCTATTAACAGAGGGGAGCTGAGCTAACACATTGCATTCTCAGTGGGCTCCAGCCTGAGGGACAAAGGTGTGCTCCCCTTTCATTGGAATCATACCCAAAAGGCTCAGGTGACAGCATCAGTCCCCAGCAGCAAAGAACATGTGATTAAATGCACAAACAGAACTGCTAGTAGGGGTCATGCTCACCTTAGGCTGAGGGACAGGTGTAAGGTTGGGTTAATAACCAGGGGTCTCAGATCAGCAGGAGAACAGACCGTGCTGCCCTGAACCACGGTACAAGCTGTTCCCCACCTTTTCCCAGTCACCTAAGATGAGCTGACAGCTCTCCTAACAACATTTTAAACCTCTGAAAATCAATAATGTTTATGTGGTTCACCAGTTCTGCTTTCTTTTCCTGTCTTCCATGGATCTGGTCTCTCGCCTTACAGAGAACGGTGTCTTAGAACAACACATTCTTTTAGATGGCAAGATCCTCCTTAGTAAGCCAGTGAGTAATGAGCATTATCCTGCCCACCAAAGGGCTGTATGTTTGCATTTCTTTTCCTTCCTGATCACCTAGCCCTGTCTGCTAATCCAAACCAGACCTTTATTAGCAGCATGAGCAAACCGGTGTAGTGTGGGCTAAGCTGGGCAGGAACATCATCTGCTCAATGATGTGAGGTGGTGAGGGTCAGTCTCTGACCTTATCTATGACAGGTATAAGCCCTCTACACTCAAATTCCCTCAGAGTTAAGAAGGATCCAGAGTCTGACACACATGTCCGAAGGTGAGGCGTATGGTACAGTCAGGAGTCAGGTGCCATGTCCCCTGGCCAGCCCTCTCTAGCTGCTGTCCTTCCTTTACCTGTCTTTTGTACTTGGCCCGATATACACCCTTGGTGGCAAACCCTGTTGTGCACCATTCCTGTTCCACAACAGCACTGTCAAGTGTCACTGGAGCATAAGCAGTAATAGTACACAAGTGGGGGAGCATCTACTGCTCCATCTCCAAGCAGCTCCTTCCCTCTTTTCCCCGAGTTTTGCCGCTCAATTTTTCCCTCTTGTCTGCAGAGCAGGTTCTGCTGTTGCCGTGAGGTCCATACACCCCCCCACCCCGTAGTCCTTAGCTGCTACAGCACCTCAGTAGCTCTGGGGTTTAGTACAGCCTGATAAAGCAAAATTAGTACAGAAACCCACACAGGCAGAGAGAAAAAGTGATCTTACAGCCGTGATGGATTTTTTTAACTACTGTTTTAAAAAGCTAAGCCTACACTTGGTCTCCAAAGGCAGGTCGTTTTGGGTAAAGGGCACTGCCAGGGAACACACCTTTACTTAGCTCTTTCATATCAACAAGACTGAAACCCCTCTCCCATCTCTGCTCTGCCACACAGATCATGGGGAATAGGAAACACACCCAGCACTCCTTGGTCTGCTGTAATCCAGCTTGCTAACCTCCTGCAGCAATCTTCTCCGTAGCCCACCATACAGAGCGTGCCCTCATTGTCCTGGGCCTGCTTAACCCGGCTCTACCTTAATTTGCACTAGCAGGAGCATTACATAAATTACTTACTCACTAATGATGCTTCTCTTAAGTAAGCAAATGGGATGACATCACCCACCAGCAAAATACCAGCTGCTGGGGGAGGGAGGGACGGGGTGAGCACATGTCTGCGTGGGTGTGCGCACAGAGACTGAGCCGTGGCTGCATGGCAAAGCCCAATCCTTCCAGGAACGGAGGCAGGACTGGGGATAACCCAGGCTGGAAGGAACTTCAGGAGGTCTCAACTCGACCTCCTGCTCTCATCAGGGTCATCAATGAGGCCAGACTAGGTTGCTCAGGGCTTTATACACCTAAATCTTGAAACCTCCTGAGGATGCAGACTGCACAGCTTCTCTGGGCCACCTGCTCTGGTGTTCAACTGTCCTCACTGAAAAAAACACTTCCTTGTATCCAGTCTGACTTTTTTTTTTCAACTTAAGGGAACTTTGCCAATTATAAAGCTAGTTTAAAATACTCCTGTACACAAAAAAATTATGTAGATGCATTCAAGGCAATCCACATCTCTACCCACATCTTTGTTCATGCAGCCCGAGCTTTCTCCAGCCTTTAATAAGCTTGGTATACAATATTTGTTGTATAGAGCATCATTTAATTTATCTGTGGTAATGCAGGAATTTGTTCATCTCTTCAGTACCTCGAGCAAGCAGGACCATATGCATTAATGCAGTTAAATGTTGGTGTAGCTTGTATTTTGTCCAGATGCTTCATTATTCCCTTCATGCTACAGAAACTTATGGTTCATGAATTGGTCACCACCTCCTTCCAGGCAGGACAAGCCCTGCCAGGTATTTGTTTCCACCAAGTTTCTTCCTGCCCAGCTCAGCCTTTTCCTTTTCTGTTGCTCCTGATGGAGGTCTGTTTTCCTGGAGATGGTGGAACACCTGCCTGCTGATGGGAAGTGGTGAATGAATTCCATGTTTTGCTTTGCTTGTGTGCGTGGCTTTTGCTTTACCTATTGAACTGTCTTTATCTCAACCCACAGCTTTTCTCACTTTTATTCCTTCGATTCTCTCCCCATCTCACTGGAGGGGATTGAGCAGGAGGCTGTGTGGCACTTGGTTGCCAGCTGGGGTTAAACCACACCAATTAGACATGTGGCATAAGCAAATACTTCCACCTGCACCTCGACAGCTATTTCCAGCTCCAAAAGCAAGGAATGAATCAAAATCCACACATTCCCCACCCCTGCACATAAAGTGCACTTACAAAATTGCCAGCTTTACCATAAAATCAAATGCAGGACATTCTAATTTCTTTTCTGATTTTCAGCTTCTTGGGTGTGCTCCAGTTATGTTGTGAAGCTTCTTTCTAGAAAGATGAGTGCCAGAATTAATTTTTTTTTTTTTTAACCCCAAAGCAGGGCTGTCATAGAATTCTGTAATTCTGTGGTGGCATTCAGGGAGAACAGCAAACTATGAGACCTTGCACAGTGGTGAATGCAGCCTGTATTGCTGCAGCTCATATCACTCACACTGAGACATACCCGTATTTGGGAGTGGGGACACCTTTAAACTGAGGAATACTCCAAAAAGGCAAAAGACCAGTGAACGAGAAAAACCTTTAGGAAGCTTAAGGAAGGAAGGAGGTTTACTGCTCATATGTTTTGCTCCCTGCCTTTCCTGGAGGACTGTTTGCCACACCAGCACCTGAAATAACCAACAGTTGCAGGTTGATTATTTGCCACCTCCAGCCCTAAAAAGCTTGTGAACTACTGCCTGGAAAGTGCTTTGAACACGTATGCCAACATACTTGTGCACAGAAGCACAAGTGGTACAGGGGTGCTGGAGATTTGGTATGCCCAGGAAATGTTTGGCTTTTCCTTCCAAAGCAACCCTGAGCCAATGAACTGTCGGAGGGCAGGAGCCTGCTGACGCTCTTGTTCAGTGTTTGCTCCGGTGTATGAAATTCTTGCCTGTCATCTCATGTTAGATCTGGTAACTTGTTCAAGCTGAAGGAGAAAATGGATTTCTGTGGGAAATTTCAAGCATCCTTATGGAAACATATGAAATTTCAGGCTCTTTAATTATCAAACTAAATTCTGAAGCCAGAGGAAGCAGAGCAAGCTATTAAAATCTGCTCAGAGGAGAATTAAGTTAAGATTGCTTGAAAATATAGCGTGGCTAAATGCTGCCCTTCGTGAGAGCCAAGTTACATGCCCAGATATGTCTGTTGTTGGGAGGAAGGGCTCCTCGCAGCAGTCCTGCTGAGAAGGGGAAAGCTGGCTCTCCTGGGTGAGGGGGTTAACGCCATGCTCCCGGGGATTCCTGGGGAACTGAGGGACCTCCCTTCTCCCTGTGGCTGGATTCCAAAAAAAAACCCTTGCCAAACCTGCAGCCTGCACGAGACTGCTCTGGAAAGCAAAATACAGGAAAGTGTGTTCAGCCTGGGGGCTGCAGAATTCAGCCTCCCCCTGCCCCAAAAAGAGCATGTGCCAAAATACCACTAAACGCCCCGGGCTCCTTTCCTATGCAAAAGCCCCGTCCGAAACCAGAAAGTTGGGATGATCAATGGGAATCCTCAGCAGCGGGCATCCCGGGAATACCTTCGGCCGGAGAAGGGCGGTGCCCGAGGGGCGGCGGAGGGTCCCTGTGCGGCAGCTGGGGGGCAGCCAGCTGGAAGCTGCTCCGGGGCCCGCGCTGGGACAGGAGCGAGAATCAATAACACCGCTAATAAATCCAAGCGCGATCATTTGCACCCAGCCCAGGCTCGCCCCAAGCTCGGATTAGTCACTGCTGGCTGCTCTCCCCGCGCCGCGCAGCCAGAGGAGCTGCCAGCGCCCCACACCGAGC
>NW_010244280.1:0-46839 GCF_000690775.1 Eurypyga helias
CCAATTTTTCTTCTCTGCCAATGTTCTTTTTGATTGCTTGGATACCATATGGTATTATGGCCCTTTTATCTTTTATATGACTATCACCTGCAGGCAGTTGCATCTGAGCTCCTGATCCCTGACCACAGCTTCTCCTAAACCTCTGTGAAGCATCAAAAAGATTTAACAAAAGGCCAAAGAAATGAATTATTTTTTTGTTGTTGTTAAAGGATCTTAGCTGACTGTCCAGGTTATCACTGCACTCATAAACGAAAAATGTATTTATTGAGTTTGGTCTAGCATCTTGGGCTACTGCTCCTTATACAGTAATAAATGTCCTCTGGATCAGACCACCGTGGTAGGCTTTCAATTGAAGATCATTGATTCCAGCAACTCTCTCAGGTTCGATAATCTCAGTTTAGCTGTAGTCATTTCTTTATTTTGTTATATCCAACAGCACATACTGTACTGCTGTGCTTTTCAAGTTGAACTCAACATGAACTCAGGGGTGATATCCTGGTTCTTCATGACGGAATTCTATTTGAAATAATGAAATTCTAGTAAATGTGAATTATTGACCATGTTGTGACTTTTAAAGCTAATGTTATTTTTTTAATGTCCTGCATTTTTCAGTCATTAATGAAAGAGGGTGTAAGTGCTGTCAATGTTATGATTGGTTATGACACTATAACATTGAGCATTTTTGGCTGAGCACCTGACAAATTTGTGCCACTGAGCAAGTTCAGGTTGAAGTGGTATGTTAACAATGCTTGTTTTACTGAAAGTATCTGAGAACCACAACAACAGTGTTTAATTATCTCACGTCTGGTGTTGTCCAGTTCTGAACTCAGAATTCTTGCTCAATAGCTCATCTTCAAGCATGATTCAGCAATGGCTCGGTCTGATCAGAGATCTCTCTCACCTCCCTGAGGCTGATCTCTGACATCCTGCTCATGTCTTAGTGCTCAAAGTCCATACAACTGCAACTCTTTGTAACATAGGCTGTTTTAAGGTACACCATTACCCAGCTTGCTTTGTCTCAAAATACTTGTCTTAAAATGCACCACAATCTGCAGCAGTCCACAATCTGCATGTCCGGCAGCTTGGACACCTGTGTGTTGGGTTCGGGATGGATTTGATGTTAGTTGGGTCACCACTTGAGTGCTTAGTCCCACTGTTGCTGATTTGTCTCCTCATCACCCAAGTCTGCTTTGAGAATCATCATTTTTATGAGTCCAGATATCCCAGAGATGGTTGCACTGAAGGGAAAAATTGATTTTAATGAAAAATATGCTTTTAAAATACTTTCCCATTGTATTTAATCTTGGAACATTCAGTGCTGGAGTGAAAATGAAAATAGATATATTATCCTTAGTCTAATCCTTCCATATATTACAAGGATTCTGTTGCTTTTTCCACTTGTTCTTGGATTGTATTTATAAAACTATCTTAACAAGGTACCACAATAAAACACTCTCCAGCTGACAATAATCTCTCTCCCGCTATTATTTGAAATTTTCTCTCATATGCTGTACTTGACAAGAACATAACCAGATAATACTGGTGTTATTTTGTTCTTCCTTTGCTAAAAGCAAGAAAAAAGAAAGAGGGGCAAATAATTATTGTATCTTATGTGTTAAAAAAATACTTATTTTTAAACGAGAGGTTCTTTTGTGTGATTTTCTGCTTTGTATTATCAGAAGCATTGAAGGATTTCCCTGTCTTCTCCTTTACAAAGCATTCTTGTTTTCTTGTTTAGACCATGTTCAGAACAGCTGATCTGAGATTCATCTTGGCTGGTATTATGTTTTAATGCTATATGTCAAAGCAAGTGTCTCGGCTTACATGTTATAAACCCTTGAGCATGTCCTTGGCAAACCAGGTACTTCAAGAAACCAAAACTCCCCACAACCAAGCAGTTGTGTTCAGTTATGACAATTCTTTCTTTGCTTGCTGTTCCAAACCTTCACCAAATACCATATACAAATAAGGCTCTTGTCTGAAGTTTATAATGTGGTGACTGAAGATATGAGAGGCGGCATTCTCAGTACATCCTGTGTGTGCCCAGTGATCTGAATGCAGTGTGCAGTGCATGTTTAAACAGAAGGAAATTCACAAAACTTGTGTTACTTATTCCACAGAATGATTGAAAAAGGACCCAAGTTTTTTCATGTGATTTAATGGGATAGTTTCCTTATGATTTCTTTGGTATTCCTAATGTTGTACTTTTTTTCTCTGGAGAAATTCAAAACCAGTCATTTCCACTCTTTGTATTTCTTTCAAAGCATGCTTGCTACAATGGATGAAAACGCACTCCCTAATGCAATTATGGTCATAACTTTAAGTAGTTTGATTTCAAATATTGTGGGGAAAAACATATTTTCCAACGTAAAATTTCTAAAATTTGATTTTGTAAAATGTCTGAAATGTTTATCTTAATGTCAGCAATGAACATTCTTCATGAACTTCAGCCCACAGCAATTCTTCCAGAAAACAAAAGTAAATATACAACAAAACATACTATACTGTAATTGTATATAGTCATTGAAGAAAATAAAATCAAAATTGAACTATATCTCTTGTAACAGCCTCATTGAATTAAAGCTAGTGCTTGAGAGCATTCATGGTGCACAGACAGGACAGTGTTAATGCGACTGTGTAAGCAATACTGTACATCTATCTGTCTGGATATATGATCATGAGCTGAGGATTGTTTATTGTCAAAGGCTGAGTGGCTAATAAATGCTGGCAATCGCTTGGATTCACTGGAATGCTGCACAGCTGCAGCATTAGTCAGACTTTCCCTTTTCTGAATTCTGTAATCCCTTCAATATTGCATTAAATATGTTTTCAATATTTATCTGGATAAAAATATGCTGAATATTGCAACTGTTTAATTCTGATGTCTGTCACGTAGGAAATTTATGTAAGGCAGAAGGTAACAACGCTTTTATTACTAAAAGCTAATGCAGCTACTTCGTGTATTGTTTGGTGATTCAGAGACTTGCACTTGGGCTATTTACAGACTTTGGTAAGCCTTTGTGATTGCTCAGAGGTGGAGGCATGTCAGAAGTTCTGAAGCCAAGCCTTAGTGCTTGGCTGAACTCACTGAACTGACCCATCACCCTACACAAGAATCAGAGTTCCTATAGATTTTGGTGTCAGTAGAATTTAGTGGATGGATTTTGGATTTGTTATACCTTATAGTCCAAATACTTGACAAGCCAGGAGTCGGAATGGTTTATTAATATGTCACTATTTTTATTAGTTTTCCTAAATGATCAGCCGGTCTATTGTTAGCTGATCTATTGTCTGTCTCCCAAATTTTTTTGAAACAATTTTTATCTTTGAAACAGATTATTTGGATAACAATGATTGCAATTAATGATGTGGGAGCAGGGAAATATGCTCTCCTTATGTTGTGGGTTCAGAATTAAGACAGGGAATCCAAACACATGCAGTTCAAGTTAACCACATGGTCTAATGCAGTTCTGGCAATGCTAAAGCTCACTGTGTCCATGTGTTTCCACCAGCAATTACTTTCCCAGCTGCTGTTGGGGAAAAAAAAAAAAAAAGGCACACCAAATGGAATGGATTTTAGGCACCAAAGATAACCCATTGCTGCTTGGGATGATTGCTTTAGACATTAGCCTGACCTGGAAACAAGTGGGCTATAGGCATTAGGAATAGAGGTCATTAAAAAATCATATTCAAATTCAAAGTATTTTTTTGTACTTTTTTGCCCAGCTGCA
Source organism: Eurypyga helias (assembly GCF_000690775.1). Classification (NCBI taxonomy): domain Eukaryota; kingdom Metazoa; phylum Chordata; class Aves; order Eurypygiformes; family Eurypygidae; genus Eurypyga; species Eurypyga helias. Next base: position 3,732 of record NW_010244280.1, read on the forward strand.
TTAGTAATAGCTTGATCAGGCCTAAGCAAAAAGCCTATTGAATCCATTAGCTGTAGGTCACTGATTCCAGCAGATTAACAGTAGCAGAAATATGCATTAAGCGAAGGATGAATTGCTGGTGTCTGTCTAACTACTTCTAGTGGTTGCCTTGCTGTTAAAGCTAATTTCAGACACTTACAGCAGTAACAGTGGCACCAAGCGAGTGGGTCATGGAGACTAAACCATGCATTCATCCTGAAGTGGTCCCTTAAGTAAAAGGTGGAAGAGTGTTGGGGAAGCTTGAATGAAAGTTGCTTCCATTTTATGGAAATGTAGAAAGCTTTAGGACCCAGAACAGTTGACACCTTCTGGATTGTAAAAAAACCCCACGTTAGACTGAACTGTTGCAAGCATTCATTGAAAATGTAAATTAAAAGTAATACATAATAACCCAGAACATAAGCTTGCATTGCTTTATCACATTATCTCTTTATGATGCAGTCTTTTCATCTAGTCTCTTGACAGTGACTCATTGGCAAAACATTTCAAGTGACTCAAACAAAGTTGAATACTATTTTCTTTCCTCAGGAAGAAACACAAAAATTGAAAGGAACATAAACCTTGTTCTCTCTCTGTTTGGATTTTGACTTTCCAGCATTTTCAAGTACACAAAGCAGTTTCTGATCCTATGCCACTTTACAAAATATTGATAGCTGTGTATCTTACCCATCAGCCCATGATGCAATGTGTGATATGTCTTTTAACCCAGAACGAGGATTTATCTTGTAATAATAGCTCAAAAAGCAATGAACCCCAACCCATTACAGACAGTGCATTATCTTTCACAAGAGAATGACACTTTTCTTGTTTGCAGAACACATTGTATACAATTTTTTTGTGTGTTATGTGGTTTGGTTTTTTGTTTGTTTCAAGATTGGTATCAAGAAATGCAAAGATAAGTCCAGGGAGTGGAGAATACTAGGTTAACTGCCAGGCAAGCAAGGCTACATGTGTTGGTAACTTATCTTCACCATCGCATGGGATGTGTCTGATCAACTGGAAAGATGAGAGATGCACCACAATTATACGAGTAAGATATGTAGAAACATTGAGTATTATGCATATTTGCCAGCTCCCTGTCTTGGCAAGGCACCAATGCTGTTGTCACAGTCACAGCTTAATGAACAACTATTACATCACTGTCCCCTCTAGTAACGTCACAGACCCCAATCCACGTGGACTCTTTTGCTGCCATGTCACATTTATTTAATTGGTTTTCCACTGTCACACAGCAGCTGCTTTTGATATTGGCCAATCAACATTCTTCTCACTCAGCAAACATGTTTTGCATTATGTTTTCCCCAGATCAACAGGCATTCATTTTTCTATCAGATGAAACTTACAGTCCTTAGTCTCAAGTGCTGCAGGCTCCTTTCTCTCAGTTCTTGCTTTCTGGCTGCATAATACTTTTCCAATCAAATATTGCTTCCGGCTTTTATTCAGAAGCTACCACTTGCAAATCACTGTGAGAGATGTGAAATAAAGTTTAGGTTATTATTGAGTGTTGTAGCTTTCTTTAAGGCATCTCCTCCCTCCTCCCAAATGATAATGATTGGGTTAACAATCATTATCATTTGTTTATGGTCAAGGAGACACTGACCTCCCCTGGGATTTATAGCCCTTGTCTCAACAGCATGTTTTGTTTGGCACGATTTGCTGTTTTTCTATCTACGCTGCTATTGTATGGCTCTGTCAGCACTTGGCGACTGCGGGTGAGTGTGGTGATGAGAAGGGGATGGGTGGGAGCTCGCTTGCCCCCTCACAGTACTCAGCTCTCCAGATGCCTGTGATGGCACTCGCAGAAACATGACCTCATGCCTGCGCTGGGATGGTCTGTGGACCTGGGAAGGAGCGGGCTGCACTTGCTGCCACCCCAGCGTACCCATGCAGGTGCCTTTTGGAGACTATCGAGCAGCATGTTTGGGCAGATCATAATGCATGGCTTTGACCTTAGCTGGGCTGCACATGCCGCCACCCCAGCTAAACATGCAGGTGCCTTTTGGAGACTATCGAGCAGCATGTTTGGGCAGATCATAATGCATGGCTTTGACCTTAGCTGAGGAGACCACCAAATATTTAGTTATGGAAAAATGTTGCACAAGAATAACATGGAAGAATTATACAACAGACAAACGCTGTTATTCTAAGATAGGTATCTGTAATATTTTGTTCAGTTTGGGTCCACTTTCGCAGATACACAAAGCAGCTGGTCTGCACCTGGTTTGTATCTAAAAAGACCTTTTCTCATGAATAAGCACATGACTGAAAATAACCTTGCCAGTCTAATCTACTTACAATCATAAAACCTCTACGTCAATGCAGGTACCCTGGAATAAGGGATGAAGAAATTTGAAGAAAGATTTAATGCAGAATTATTTTATATTTACATTATTAAAAGCATAGTTTACACCAAGAATGTGTATAACCAGACTTTGTCTGAGGGTGTGAAAACATAATTTCATGTTTACTTTTCTGTCTGGAAGGTGGTTGCTGAATCCCGACAATCACCACATAGTCTGGCGGTTGAGCATTCAATAGTGGCTGTTCTTATTGCCAATCTGGATTTTCTGTAACTACATTCCAGTTACAATTAAGGAAAAACAGAAGGTGCCTAATAGCAAAAAGTAGGCTCCATGAAACTAAAACCATTAAGGTTAGATAACTCCTTATAGATTTGGTTTTGTAGTGTCTTATTTTTATGATTCAAGTCACCTTTCTGAAGACAGAAGCAACAAGTTTGCCTTTTATGTTTACTGTAATCAATAATATAGGCCTTCAAATATTCATTTCTCTGTGGGCGTGATCAGAAATGAAATGCCTTTCTATTCCAGTCCACCTGCCTTATTTAAACCACAGACTGCAATTTTTCTCTTTTTTGTATACTACTGCTGCATAATGCTCAAAACCGTCTCTTGCAACCCAGGTATGAAAAGGAAATCATGACTACTTGCCACTGGGCTTAAGCAAAGGTTTTTAATAGGAAACCTACATTTTATTTAGGAGAATAACATCATGTGGCAGGGCTATGGCAACAATAACACCTCTACTGCCAGAAAACACCTACCCTGGGTGGCTCAGATGGTCCCAAATATTTAAGAGCATTTTTCTTATGTTGTAAATCCCCTGTGGTACATTATTTTCTACTGAAAGCTAATAACTACCCTTCTGTAAAGCAACTGGTCTTAAGTTTATTAGCTTGCAAGACAGAAAAATAACAGACACATATCACTGACATTTAACAAAGATATCTTTCATGAGTTTCTGTGTTTTTTCATATGCACCACAGGTTTCTCTTTAGTTAGAAAAACACATTTCGAACCACATTCTGAGCAACTTCTTATGAAGCAAAACACATTTTCCAGAAGTCCTTAATGCTTCACCAAATTCCGAGTCCCTTTTCAGAAAGTTCTGGATGTTTTTTGCAAAAGAAGTAACGTCACCTTCCTCAGTGAAAGCTGTTTCACCCTTGCCACAGCAGCCATGCTATTTTCGTTGGCATCATGGGAGGACATCATCACATTCCTGCACTGAAGTGGAAATGATTGCACAAATGATTTTCATGTGAAAGTGGCTTCTTCAGACAGTATAAATCCCTATTCACAGTTCTGTTAGGTATAGGTATATATTACTATTAGGTAATATTTTTAGCCAGAGTATACTGAGACTGTGAGGAGATAAAAACTATGCTCAGCTCCTGTATTTTTGATAGGCAAATCTGTACAAACTAACCGGTACTCACTGACACACAGCACATTAGTGCTGGTTTGCTTGTAGAGTGACCGCCTTCTCTTGAAATAACAGCAAGTCACATGAACTTGCCAAGACCATAGTAAACAGCAGGTACCAGGGAAAAAATGGGGGAGAAAGGATGTTTGGTGAAATTATTTCTATTTTATACTGGCCTCTACAATTTTTGGAATGTGAATTATGGTGTGCAAGGAAGAATTTGAAAAATTGCTCCTCCCAAGTGACTCAAGTTTTGAGTTGAACCATGTGGAACTTCAAAAGCTGAAGCTGAATATTGTGAAAGTCCTCCTCGAGGGTCTGGGACTCTACTGAAGTCATGGCAAAAGTTTTGTTAGAATAATCACAGGCTTGTTTGTGTTCCCATTTAAACTTTTTTTAAAGTCCATGAAGAAGTCCAAATACCAGTTTCCCTGACTAGTATTAAGAAAAAATAAAAGGAGAACAATAGTTGTATGTCCTGGAATGTCAATATTAACAGTGTGCACTGCAGTCCCTGCCTGGGTGGTACATTAGAGAACAAGAAACTGGGATGAAAAAAAAAATCAGAAATGATCCAAGCTTCCTACTAAAGTGAAGGGGTTATGTCTAGGACTTTAAAGGAGGAATGCTGGTGTTCTATAGTCAAACAGTTGCATATGACTTAGAAGGAACATGTATATTTCTGGTTTTATTTGCTTGCTTACTTAAAGGTGCAAAAGGCATAGTGTTTAATGATCAGCGTGCCAGAGGAACTTCAGCTGTAAGCGGGTGAAATAGGTATCCCTGCATTATCCACAAGAAGAATAGGCATCTGACTGAAAGCTCTCCCTCTTCCTCATCCTCTTCTGCTTCAAAACTTTGACATGTCAAAATGTTAACTTTTTTTTTTTCTGGATGGGTGGCTGTTACTAATTTGGATAGAAATTATTTGGCTACAATACTTGTGGAAAAAAACATAGAACATCAGGAAACATTTGCAAAATGTGGATGGTACAACCCTGGTTTTATTTGGATAGTTTCCCAGGCATTGCAGAAATGGAAGCATAATGCTTTTACATTGTGAATTTGAAATAAAATCGCTTTTTTAGAGGTATTTCAAAGTAGCACATCTAGAATCTGGCATTCAGGGTGCTTAGAAAAAAAATGTGCTTTTCTCTTTCAGTCTGCCACTAGGAGTGAAGCTGGCAAACAGCAGAAAAGGCTTCCTAAGATTTGGTGAATATTGATGTGAAAAATGCAAACTAGGATTCCACGTAGTATTAACACACTGAAGGTGTTCCAGGCAGCCTTATAGTATGTACTTGCCATTTACACATTGTTCAGTTGCTGTCAGATAACACAGCAGATCTAGTATTTCCCCTGTTTTGGATTATTTTATAACTACCCCAAATTCAGACTTTAGAAGATCTCGAGTCACAGATTGTTTTGTCTTAAAATCAGCAAGAACTTTGGTGATGTAAACTGTTTTAATGGATAAACATTGCTGCTATTTACAGTATTTTATCTATGAATATGACCCTTAAATTTGTAGGAATGTCTGTCTGAGGGAACCCAAGGATACACATTTACATATTTACAAATTTCATATAAGGGCAGGTTGAATGTTGAAAGCCTTTACACTTGTTATCAATGGAGAATAGTAATGATGAGAAAATAATGGTGCCTCTGAAAGAGGTTAGAGATGTGTTCTCAGGTCCATGTGTATCTTGTCCCTGTCTACCCTGCATCAGTTATTCTAGTCAGTGCAGGTTTTCTTTCTCTAGCACCGTGTACTCATTGTCATCCAGCTCCTAACTCTACAACCGATTCTGGCTGGAGGGATATTTGAGTGTATTATGCCTCTGCCCACCTTTTTTTTTCTAATTTCCTAAGTACTTACCTTTTTGTATTTTTTCAAGTGTTTTCAACAAGGCTGGAGGAGAAAAGGGATATTTGGGTGTATTATGCCTCTGCCCACCTTTTTTTTTTCTAATTTCCTAAGTACTTACCTTTTTGTATTTTTTCAAGTGTTTTCAACAATATTTTTTAAGGTCTATTGATTTGGGATAAAATGTAACTAATACTATTTCCAAGGTACTTGAAAATTATAGTCCAGAGTTTCTTCTGCTTTATGCAGTCACTAAACAAACACAAAAAGGCTTGCTTCCTCTGGCCCACTCAAGCAGTAGTAAGGTCAACAAAGCTGTGGAATCTGTGGAGCTTCTTTTCAAAACTTTTTAAAAAGCTTCTTTCAAAAATATGCCTGGAGGAAACATTCATGTAGTTGATTGGAGACAATTTAGAGATTGTGGAGGTAAACTTGGGGCATTCACTCAGTCGCTTATCTGCCTACACATACTGCTCACCTGGGATTAATATGTGCTATATTAATCATGGGTAAACAGTGCTGTATGTGTGGTTGACCAAATAGTTCTGCTTTGACTAATACACATCCTAGTCCAATAAAAAAATAATTTAATACTGCCACCAAATACAATGGTTTACTGTAATAGTGAATGCAGTTTGTAATTTGAAACTGTTGTACAAATGCAGACATGTATTTGATGAAGGGTTTCTCATACCATCTGAAAGAGAAGAAAAAAGCATATTTCAGATGTTTCGCAATTTGTTTTTTAAAATTGTAGCATAGTCTTAAGTTGTGTTTTAAGCCCCTGAACTTTAAAAAACCACATTGTGTTCATATTTTCCTTTTTTTTATTTTCTTCATTTATCCATTTTCAAAAGTAAATTGATTTCTGATAAAATGCAATTAATGCTACATGTGTTCTATAAACATAAGGATAATGGTCTTGAGTTTCAAAATCCCAGGGTTAAAATATTTATTCAGATGAGTCCCTCTAGCAGAATATGGTTTTAATTCTTTTCTTTGCATTGTTAGCATACAACAAAATCTCCCCCTTGAAATTCACCAATTTACTTCTATTCCTCTTCCACCCTGTGAAAAAAATAAATGGAATTTACATGTTTGTAGTTGTTGCACAGTGACAAGTTGCAGCTACTACTTCATGCTACAAATATCAGACCAGGCAAAAGACATTCAAAGGCAAACAGTTATGTATGGTTATATTGTCCTCAGCCCCTAAAATGGGACAAAATTCATACAGTGCTAAGTGAGTAAACAGTATGTGATGTAGAAAAGGGTTTACGTTTGGGAAAGGTAAAATGAAGACCTAAAATGTTTAGGCTTTCCATCATTCTTTCACTCTGTGTCATTGAGCAATAAGGATTCATACATATAAAACTCCTCTGTACTTGTGAGGAATCTGTGTTGAACTGTTGGCAAGACAAGGAAAATGGTGTGTGCTACAGTAATGTAATATTTACAGGAACAGATAGCATGTTGTATTTTGTGGCACTGGAGGCACTTTAAACATATATCTATAGTCAATTGTTTATAAAGGTACACTTGTTTCCCCCAATGTTATTGTTACAGGAAAATAATTTTATTTCCTGAAACAGCAAAATTTCAATATCCAGAGAATCCTGCCTTGACTGCTAAAGATTCATAACCATATCAATGGTATTCATGTTCATAACCATATCTCAGCTGCAGTAGAAAGGTTAATAAAAATATATGCCATAGTTATAATGAACTCGGGTTGTTTCCACAGAACTGCACTATAAATGGCATTATCACTGTACCTGGAATTGCTATTTGCACATTATATAGGTCTGAAACAATTTGGGACATTTATTTCCCCTCACTATAGTAGTCTGTAAATGGAGTGACACCATTAATGGTAGAGTCTATAAATGAGTGATAATTATGTGACCAGACTGAGTCAAATGGGATGAGTTCTCATTTTACTTTAATTGATAACTTCAGTTCATACTTGACAGCTCAAAATAATTAATGGCAGCAACAATTAAAAGTTGGGAAATACACATTGTAAATGATACTTCCAGGGTTTCATATGTGTGATAGGAATTTATAGCATGATAAATTACCTGGGGGAAATTGGGTTTAAGTTTTTGTTATATTTTTACTTCACAGATTAAGGGCACAGTGAAAGTAAGTATGTTATAGAAAAGTGTTGCTGACAGTGAGATTAATAGCATATGAGTAAACTCTTTAGCCTCTAGTTAAATTGGACTGGTTTTGAATTTAATTTTACCAATACTGGAATATAAAATTTATCATGAAATTTATTATAAAAATGGAATAAACATTTCATAACATATGCTTAACCTGAAGGGTCATCTATAAGCATTGTTCAATACAGTTCAATTTATTATTGATGTAAAAGCCAAGTTGTTAATTTGAAAAGAAGAAAAAACATTGCATATTTGGGGGTTTTATAGACTTTTTAGGTTTCTTTGCAATTTGTGTTTTGTCTGGTGAAAATCTAGAATAAGAATGAAATATGATAACACTTGTATTTTCCATACAGTAAACTTCAGAGGTCTTGCATAGGTTGTACCAAGATTAACACGTGGCTGGGCTTTTTATGACTATCAGTAAGATGCAATTTTTGAAAGACGAGAGCAAAACAAACCTAATAAATCCCTTAACTCCTAGGATCCCTGTCTCCTGCTTCACCAGATCTGTTCTCATTTAGATGGGCTTCATCCCAGGAAAACAGTCTGTCTCACCAGGGATTTTAAGACTAAGACTTTAATGAGTGCTAACGTTAGAAGTGCATGCAGACCTCTCCAACACAAAATAACTGAGATAGGAGAAATAAATTTCAAAAACTGATAGTCATTTTTATGTCAGTAATAAAGTCAGTTATTTTTAGGAGCATTTTAATACAGATATTTACAGTGTAAAGATATTGTAAATTTTAATGAATTATTGCTAAAAGCTGTTTATATATTTTCTCATGGAAAAGATTCTCATAGTAAACGTATAAATATGTGTAAGTCTGTGTATGCAAAGACATTTTGGAGGAATCATAAACTGAATAAAGTCTGTAATGTAGAAATTAGAGTTGTCTTCTTTTCTGATAGCGAAAGACCAAATCCCTTGATGCTTTGTTTGAACAAATTCATCTACCCTAATGACTTTAAGAGTGAAAGCTCTTGAAATAGAAGAACAACACTGCAGACAACATTGAGCTCTTTAGTCCCTTTAATGTTAGACCTTTCCTGATTTACTGCTGGACTAAAGTCATTAACTACTGGGTCTGTAATAGTCCCCAGACCAAATTTTACAACTTCCATTTCAACTTCCGTCTTCAGCTCAGTCTTTGACCCACTTTCCTTGTTAAATCCTTGTATGAGTGCTAGCTTAATTTCAGGCAGAATACTGGGACTTTTGATCTGTGGGAGTTGGGGTGAATTTTGCATTATTTTATGTTCCTTACACCATCCGCAAGTTTTAATACAAAACTTTAGAAACAAGAGATTCATGTCAAAATAACAGTAATACATTTGTGTAAAAATCCTAATTCATACCTACCATTTAAATAGCCTATTTTCTGACATATGAGTCCTCTTTTAAAACACTGATTCCTTGACAATCAGTCTTTCTTCCACAAACCACTTTTTTTCATACTTTCCTCCACCTACACTGCCACATCAGAATAAATTAGTGGGATGGTATTCTGTAAATTATATCTCAATAGCATTTGTACATAAGAAAATGGAAACCTAATGGGAAAATGTTTATGGCATATTTATATGAAAATGGTCTGTAAATATAAGTATAAGCAAAATCTTTGAAAGTGGGTCACACAGTGATTTAGTGTCTATTTAAATATTTTCTTTGTTAGAGGGATGCATTGACGGTTACACTTAACTGAAAATATGTATCTTGGTTGCTGCGTGGTTCAAGAGATTGAAGGATGGGGATACAAATAGAAAGGTGCACCAAAAAACATGCACCAGCTAAAAACCCCTCAGTTCTCTCAAAGCTCCCTCTTCTGAGAAGTAGAAAGTATCTCTGAAAGTGGAAGAGTAGTCAAAATTCTTTTTTTTTTTTTTTTTTAAGTATGTTAACTCACCAGCAGTAGCTCAGGCAAGAGAGTCCTGTGACACTTTCCAAACAGCACTTTGTGTGTTATCCGCCCCAGTCTTACTCATATAGTTGGGGAGGGAGGAGGATTGTAGAGTCAATTTAAATTATAGTCATTAAGAAATATGTTTATTAAATTATCACATTTTCAAGGGACCAATGCAAGTCTGCCCAGAAGCATAGGAAGGCTATTGTATACAAACACCTGACCAAAAAATGTTACTGAATTGCAAAATGGAACAAGGAACATTGTATATCAAATAAGATTTTATACAACATAGAAAATATATGTGGAGATGGATTTGAATGTATCTGTTGTTCCAGTTCTATATTGTCTCTGTACCTACCACATCTCTCCTACCTGTCATATAGTGGAATGCATTTACTTTCGTGTCCTAGATTTTCATGGTTGTTTAAAAAAAAGACGTGTGGTTCCTCAAGGAATTTATATACTCCAAATGAAGCCACCATAGAACATGAAAATAACAAACAAATGGGAGGGTAGGAAATTAAGAACAGGAGGTAAAATAAATAAAAATAAAGAGCCAGGACTGCAGCTGCTGGAAATTAGTGTAGCTCTATTGAAGCCTATGCAATTACACTAACTGAGCAATTGGTTCATTATTTTTTATTTATTTTACCCTTTGTTCCTTCTCATCATTAAAGCTTTGAATTAACTGAGCTGAATTAACATCAGCTGAAGAGCAGTTCTAATATGTGTCCTGTTAAGTAGCAAGCTCTGGTGTCTGTAAGAGGAAGGGGTAGAGTGGGTAGCTTCTGAGGTGGTCTTTGTGGGAAAAGTGTCACTATCTACCTAGACCTTAGCTGTGCTTCTAGTGCATGCTCTCATTTTTGGTTTGGTTTGGTTTTTCTCTTTTTTGCCTCTTCCCCCCACCCTCCACCAACACGTCATGCCCAATGGGGTGTCTCACTGTTGATGTGGGTACAGAGGGCTGCACAAAGGCAGCGGACTTTTGGAGAAGGCAAGTGAGGTAGCAGCAGGTACAGTGGGGTCATATACACACTACATAAAACCAAAGAAATTGAGTATACCCTCTATCCCTGTGTGTTTTCCAGCCTGTCCTCATCCCTGTCTGCAGCAGACCTGAGAGCTTGAGACCAGGGGTCAAATGTGCACCACTGTGTTTGCAGTGTGGGTAGACCGAGTCAGAACTCTACCATCGTGAGACCACCAAGAGGGCAGGGTAGATGCACTGTGAGGGAATGCATGGTGTGGAGTGGCAGCTGAATAAATCATCGCAATAGGAGGGGAAATAAATACAGGAGCGTGACTGCAAAGCTACAGTGTGTAATAAATGCAGCTTTCAACAGAGTTGGTTAAAATGGCGTTAAAATAATGGTGTGGGGTCCTTTTATAATGACGGTTTTAATTTTAACTTAGAAAGCAAAATCTGTATTATTTTTCTTTCGTTTTTTAGAGATTCTTGAATAAATTGATGACTGTTTTGAAATGAATTTTCAGTACAAAAGACATTTCTTATCTAAATCTTTATTTCCTGTAATTGTTATACAGTAAATTTCTTGAATCAAAGACTCGATCCATTATTCATTCAGTGCTTAAATATATATACATACAGATTTGTACATCATTACTTCAAAATACATTAGAAGAATATTAATCTGTGAAGTTCTCTGAACCAAGGAGTGCTAACAGTAAGTGGATTTGCAGTTCTAATTCATCTGCCTTTTGCATTAAGGTACTGCCTTAATTACATGTTCACACATACTCTAGGCAGTTTCCTACTATTTCTTCTTTCTTTTCATTATTCACTTCTTTAATGCTTGAATTAAATGTGGAATTATACATTTCCTTGTATTCTCGTTTAGAGCATTCATCAATGTACCAGCTAGGTACCTAGAGAATATTAAGACATTTATCTCCTTTTGACGTACAAGGCTACTATTTCCATCTTACAGAGAGAGAACTTAGAGAGAGATGTTGAAAATTATATCAAGGAGATTTAAACTAGTTAAAAAACTGTGGCTTAAAGGGCTGGGTATCCTAAATTCAGGACTTAATTTCATTACCTGGGATGAAACATCTTCTGCTATTTTTTTTTTTTTAATGGAAAAAGCAACTCTATGTGAACAATACACCATTATGTGCATATAATATAACGATCTCACTGTGCATTACTATTAGGTATTTGGCTATGAAGAGTTTTTACATAGATGTTAACCATCTGAGCTGCAAAGCTGCCCTTTCTAAAACTCAGTCTCAGAGGATGTGGCTGTTTCTGAGGTCAGTTGTGACATGGAGGAGCTTGTCGCCCTCCTGCCGATGAACGCTAAAGATTACAGACTTCCTGACTGAGGTCAGAGCCCTGTGAGATCAGAGCTTTTTTCACATGCAAAAGAAATTTCACAGTACTAGGGAAAGTGACTTTTGTGACCTGTTGGCTTTCTCCCTGCTGAATATTAAAAGGATTACTGCAAACAATGGAGGTGTTGAGCTTGAAATAATTTTGGATGACATGAAGTACAAGGCAACTCAGATATAAAGGTGTGCTTTAACTACTGAAATAGAAAATGTGTTGCCATCAAATATGCCTTCTACTCTGTGTGTTGTAATGGCCTTTACTTGATTCCAGATGCCTAATTCAAAATGTACTTCACCATCAGGACAAAAAATAGCAAAATTAATTATTATGAAGACTTCAACAAAAGTAGAGCAAGATAATTTTCATTGATATTTTAACTACATGATCTAGTGGTCCTTTCTGTCTCTTCAGATAATTAGGTAGGTAATAAAAAGTTATTTGTTTGAAGCATCAAACTTTTAAATTCAAAGAAGAAAACTGGATACCCTGTTATAGTAATGAAAGCTATTTGGTGACAGTTCTACTCATGTTGAAATATAAATTTTAAACATCCCTCTTTATTACTTTTCTTAAAGATTTTCTATTTCTAATGATCATCTTGTAGTCATCCTGCTGTGTTTCTATGAAGAGATTAGTTTTGAAAATCATATCACTGGTAGAGGATTTGGTATTTTCATTATTCACTCTGAATTAATTAATGAGAGGTAAAATTATAGTCAGGTATTTTTATTTCCTTCATGAAAAAGCAAAGAAATTTTGAATATATATTCTTCTCCTCTGATGTTTTAACTACTGTGTTCTCCTGCAGAGAAAACCTCCAACTTTATTACATATGTGATAATTTAATTTTATATGGTGACAAATAGTAGCTATCATGCATGATCATCAAGATAACCTACCAGCAGATAAAAAAAAAGTTCCTTAATTCATGAAATATGCAAACAAAACACTGAGTTTTATTTTGAACATATGGATCTCATTCTCATTATTTATCCATACTGTTGAAAACTTTAATTATATCTGATATGTGCTAATGAGAAAAAATGCATATGCTAACTATAAAGCAGGTGAAGCCATAGGGGTTTTTACATGTGTGGCATAAAATAGAGAGGAGGTGGGTGCAGTGGTCAAAATCTGAGGCTTCAGAGAGCAAAGGTGTGAGGGAAAGATCCCAGGAGAGAGCTCAGTGAAGGAAAGTGAAAGCTATTATCCTCTTATTCTGTGTCCTTTTATTTCAAAGCCCTTTTTGAAGTTAGCAGTGATTTTTCATGAAGGAGTGGTGACTGCGATCAATGGCAGCCTCATGCTTCTGTAGAAGATTTTCTTTCTTAGCAATGTGCTACGACAAAATACCCAGTGGAAGAACGTGTCTGGAGAGCCAAGTGTCAGCTACAATCATGATCCATTTTCAGCCGATGCGCAGATCTGCTCTCTTACCCCTTGCAGCCAAGTCGTGGGCTTCCTTAGTGGCTAACACGCTTCGGTAGCTGTGCGTAGTGTGCCAAGAATGAAACCGTACCTGCCATCCGAAAGAGAGAAAGTGTAAGAGAGCAAATGTATGAAATAAAACTTCAGGAATTCCAGTAAAGCCAGCTGAAAACTATGGAAAGATGAAGTAAGAACTGTTGTGAAATTGTGCCTAAACCTCAAATATGACCTGAAAATGTATTTGTTCTCTCTCAAAAAGAGAGCTATGTAGAAGAACCCTTTGTGGCTCCTCTCTTATTAGCTCTGATATTTTCTAATCAAAATTCAGTTCTTGGGGCAGAGATATTTTAAAATCCAGGGAGGCTCTGGGTAAGGCACATGCACCAAATCTGATGTGCAGGATCGACCGTGCAGCTGCAGAAAACACCCCCCCTTGCAGGCTCAGTGAGCCTGGTTTCTCCAGCACGCACAAAATGTGGACCCCAGCTCATACTCAGATCAGCTGTGTGGTACCTGCAGTGTTGATCTGAGGAAGATGAAATACTGCCTTGTGTCAGCTGACAAAAAAATATTCTGTAAAACTCAATATTAACACCCATGTGAGACTAAGAATTTCCCAATCCCTTGACTAGATACAGGTTGGATCATGTTCTGAGATTTATGGTTTTCCTTTATAGATTTAGCAAAATATGTTTTCCCATTTAATATGATGGTGACACTTCTGGCTATCTTAAAACTGTGTAGTCCTTTCTTGAATGCTAATAAATGCTTAGCTTTGATGCTGTCTTGATGAAAAGAAAGGTTAGTGGTACACTGCATCAAGAAATGTTTACTTTTGCCTGTAAAGCTACATAATAAGGGCAGGATAATAAAGTTTTCTCTCTAAAATATCTTGATTAAAAAAAAAAAGAAATGTTGTTATTGGGTTTTTGAATTTTGCTCTTTTACAATTTATAGGAAAACAGCTAGGTGAAAAAAAAAAAAAAGCAGCACAGGGTAATTTCTTAGGGAATTCCATACAGTGCACCATATTTTTAATGTATCAATCTCAAAGCACATGGATAAAAAACAAACTGGATTTTTCAGTAGGTGTTGATACTTGAATCTCTAATTCCAGTTTATTTCTTTGCCTGTCTCCTCCTGGGGCCTATGCTGCCCTGGTAACTTGATTTGTGAACCATGTAACTTCCCTGGACAGGGATCAGAAGAGCAATGGTATATTAGCTTTGATTACTTCCCTCTAGCTGAAGGAGAACAATGTAGTTAAACTTTTTGCTATTTAATCTCAGAGCAGACCAGTATAGAAGAAAGATCAGCTCTTCTTGGCCCTTTTTGTACCTTTACTGTTAACATAGTGAAATGCAGCTATCTCTGCAGTGAAACAGCAGTTGCCTAGGAAAGGGAAAAGTAATTTTTACACAACATAAAGTTCAAATTATTGAAATTATGTTATTCAAAAAAGTAAATGCATTATTAATCAGCTTTCCTATATTTTTGAGAATAATTGCCCTTGATAATATTGAACTAGTGTTATTTTTATAATTAAGTGCCAAAACCCACTTTTAATATAATTTTTATTCGCTGCTTTTTATTTATAGCTCTGATATTCCTAAGGGTGCTTGTCTAGCTAACAGTAAGGTTAATACAAATGATAAATTTATATTACTTTTAAAGTGTAAAATTAAAATTATTTTTCATTTAACAATTAAAAAGATTTATATAGCTTTCTCCAACTGACACAGTTACATAGAAAAATTGTTGGGTATAAAAGAGATAAGAGCAGACTTCCTAATATTTTCCTTTAATTCCCTTAAATGCTCAAATACAGTTAACAATGTGAACTTTTTAACACAGACAGCTTGCATATTTGCTAATATAATCATTATCATCATCACATTAATGAGAAAACTGCAGTTGAGTCCTGAGGGAAACCATCTATGTGACAATTATAGGTTTTTCATGTTGCTAAGATAGTTGTATTTTAAAATAGTGTGTGTCCTGGGAAAGGTTTCTACTACTGTAGCTGGTTGTGTGAAATAACAAAAAGTTTGAGTAATTTCAGAGTTGTATTTTTTGGTATTAATGACATTTTGCAACAACACATACTCCAAAAAAATTTTTACAAGGTAAAGTTTGGCTGGTGAGTTCTGCCTTTCTGTCTGATATAAACATATTTATCCAATGGATTAATTATTTATGATCTGGACTTTCTACAAAACTACTGTTGTATTTCTATTTACTGGTTTTAAAACACTGTCTATGTGGGTGGGCAAAATGATATTGCGGTGCTTACCTCCCGTGCCAGCTGGCCACCTAAATGTCTGACTCTGTGTGTTCAACTTTGTTCAGTTGCCACATGACACGAAGCAGGGCTGTGACCCCGGTGATACTCCTGCTTGTAAATGTAAGCTCAGCTATAAAAATCGCTGTGATTCCATCAACAGTAAGTCCCTCTGTGATGTTTTCTGAACCCCTCTGTTTGCCGAGCCTAGTAGAAATAAAGTTTTTCACATCTAGAACAATACAATGTATTTGCAATGGGACCAAAAAATTGTTGTGGTTAGACCTGAACATAAAGATTATTAAAATATGTTTTGCTTCTAGTGTACCGAAAGAAATCACAACTACTATAAAGTCATGCTCTTTTTCAAAACCCTGGGTCTCCTTTCAGGTTTCAAATGCTTCGGGTACACAGACATGTGGGGTTTTGGGGGCTCCTCTTGCTATATGTGATAGTCTATGTTAGGCTTCTGCTGAAATTCTGCCACCGGGGGAGTATGAACACTACAATGTGTTGAAGCACATCACAACATTGAGCCCTAAAGTGGTGTTTCACAGAACTACTTTTACTGGTGTCATCGCCCTATCTCTGTGAATGTTTGGAGGTCACCATTATGAATTATGTCTTGTCTTCAGCAGCAACATCACTCTGCAGAATACAGCAGATACAAGAACTGGAGGACAGAACATGGAACTGGCTTTTTGAGGAACTGTCACTGCATACTTGGCATTGGGCACTGTCAGAGGCCGGTTGGACTTCTCATACAACCTTAAACAACCACATTTTATGGAGATTGAGGTAATATTGACTAGTGGATGTATGTTTTGTGACCAGATGTTAATAACCATCCAGAGAGAGATGAACAGCACATTGACAGGTGTTATCAAATACTGATATTCTTCAGATATACTGACAGAAACTGATAATGTACCAGTAATCCCTGTAAACAGATTTTCAGGAACCTACTTTTCTTGTACCAGGATTCATAAGCTTGGTGATACTCACTCGTCAGAACACTCAGAATGGATCCCAGCAACAGGGAAAGTGAGGACCTTAGTGCTGCCTCCCTTACTC
Organism: Eurypyga helias; assembly: GCF_000690775.1. Taxonomy (NCBI): domain Eukaryota; kingdom Metazoa; phylum Chordata; class Aves; order Eurypygiformes; family Eurypygidae; genus Eurypyga; species Eurypyga helias. The sequence continues at coordinate 20,578 of NW_010244280.1, forward strand.
CCACTGCTTCTCTCCAGCAGCAGCACTGGGAGACCAGCAGAAAGCAGTGACAGAAGGAGCTAGAGCAAGTGTGTGATAAAATTAGAAGAGGTGCCAGCAGCAAAATGTCTCTGTGCTTCTGCTGGCACTTGAACAGGATGAGACTTCCAAAAGGACTTCATGATATCCTGCTGAAAGGGTGAGTTCACCTAGTGGACTTTTGAAAATTTAACACTTTTAATGTGACTACATGCTATAAGAATTGGTTCACAAAAGCAGTTCTTGTTTTATCTCTTTCTACCTGTTTTGTTGTTGGGTGTTTTTTTGGGTTTTTTTTTTTTTAATCACCACAGGGATGGATGGCATGGCAGAAACTCTCAGTTGTCTTGCTGTAAAGCCTGCCTTTGACTTCAGCTTTTTTTTTTGTTGCAGGCTGCTCCTGATAATCTCCCTGCACACCAGGGCTGGCCTCTGATGTGGGTTATGGAATTTGAGAATGGCTGGTTTGGAAACACTAATGTTGTTTACAAAATTTCTCACTTATCTCTGCTAGTCTCTGTGCCAACTATACTTAAATGGAACTGGCTGGTTACTCCAGGCCCAAACTATTTCTGACTAGTTTAATCCAACTAAAATATGCAGCAGGCATAATGCATTTTTCTCTGAAAATGATGCACAGTTAAAAAAAAAAAGCTGAAAAAGATAGAAGCAAGTTTTCAATTTTGAAGTGTAATGAAGATTGACAATATAATCTGAAGTCAGTAAAGAGATGCTCAAGTTAAAAAAAACCCCAGCAATACAGTATTTTAAGATGAACTTCAGGGTTCCTTGAGTACAAAATAATGTTATTTACTGAAGAGCCAGTTCACATTATTTTGGATGTGTATTCGGTTCTCTGGCTTTGTTGTAATACATAGAAGTCAGCTTTCTGTTTCGTTCACAAAGGACATGAGATGTGACTGGAGGTAATGGAGCTAGTTCCACTGATTTTGGGGGACTGAGTCAAGGGATTGAATCCACTCCTTAAAGATGTTCAAGAGTAGGTTTTGCCACCTAAGGTGGTGCTAATTCCCCAAGAATTGATATTTTCCTATGCTTTTACTCACTTAGATGCAAGTCACACAATAGTTATACACAGAATTACTGATTCTTCTCATTAAACATAGTTTTTACATACATCACTACAGGATTTCTGTTCTTGTCAAAATTATTTTTAACAATTTTTTTTTTTTTTCCCTAGAAACAGTAGAGAATCTTTCCTTCTGTATTGGTTTCTAAGAAGTAAGAAATGTACAGTGCACTGCATAACAGGTATTCCTAGTTTTTATGCACGTAAATGATGTGGCAAATCATCAGTGGTGAAAGAATATTTCTAGGTAAACTTTGATATTGGGGAGCCACTATATCTCCTTTTTATATTTCTGAGCCTGCTTGTTGCTGTATAAATGTGTAAAAGAGCATTATCATATGCATCTATGTACTGATTTCTTATGTACAAATTCTACCAGCACATGTAAAAATGTGTACAATACTTGGAATGAAACAAAATTCCCATCCTGAGGGGGTCCATTACTGTTTCCTTTTTGCAGGAGAAACAGCAGAGAAAACTCCAGGTCCTTCTCTAAAGTTGCACTCAGTGTCTCAGGATCACATAGGAAACATTTTGAAGCTTACCCAACCATTTTTTTTCCTCATTTTTCAACATGTTCTGGTCTTTGCTTTATCATAACAGTTTTTTCTCTTTTACCTTTTTGGGGACAATGCAAGACCTGCCCTGACTAGGTGAGATGACTCCTTATCCCTACCTTGTGTCCCCCTTTCCCCAGTCTTGCCCTTCCCAACCTTGCATCAGTGCACAGACTGCCGCACATTCAACCCACAGGCAGTTTGGTTTATGTCCGTTCAGTGTCAGATTTGGGCAATCAGCATGTGACATTACAGCGGTGTTCCTAGATTGATGGTGACTAGCTAATGCTGTCGTAATGTGTTTCTCATCTGTTGGTCCTTTCAGACCATTCTTCAGAGTTCAGGTCCTGATCTCAATTAGTCGCAGTGATTCTAAACATTTGGAGCTGGCTGATGATTACTGCGGTATCAGAGATAGGGGCAGCTCCTGGGTGAGAGCAGGGATCTTTTGGGGCTGCTGTGCATGTCTTTAAACTCCTGTTTGACATCAGACGTGGAACAGTAGGTGAATGCAACACAGCAAATAAAAAAAAGCATGATTTTTACCATTATTTTATTTCCAATTATTTCAATTTTCCAATGAAGGTCGCTGAATTAAATACAGACATGTCATAAGAGAAGCAAATCCACTTAATCTGGTATTAAAAAACTTCAACATGTATTTTTAAATACCTAGAAATAAATTATGCATCCCTGAAATTTTGCTATTGAGTTCCAGAACTAAAGCTCTGTACTTCATTGGGTTCAGTCTCCTCCGTGACTCTGAAATGCTGTTTCGCATTAGGAGTTTCACCCTATACTCTTTTGGAGACATTGCTCCTTTCCTGCTTTAAATCAGGCTGTATTCTGTCACTCAGATTTTGACATGAATTAATCACTATTATCTAACCGTTGAGAAATTTAAATACAAAGAATAGCTTCATTTAATTGCATTGTTTCCTGATTTGGCCCTGGGCTGCTATTCTACATTTGATTTCTGGTTCATGAAGACATGACTGATCGGACTGCCGAGGAAACAAAAATCTACTAATTGAACATAGGTTTCATGGAAGCCTCTACTTGTACTTCTTGACATAAACTGTTCCACCGTGTTTAGTTTTTCTGCATTCTGCTGCTGAGCAATGATCAACCTTTTGTGGCTGGTGAAGGGAGTCTTTTGTATATGAAGCTTGAAACCTTTTGAGCCAAAGAGAGCAGCAAAGTAAGTATGAATATATTTGGGCATTCAAAAAAAAAAAAGTGACATGAAGTTTCACTACTAGTGTATTCGCTAGAAAAAAATGGCTAAATTGGTAACTATTTAAGATAAATAAAGCAGAAATTATAAAGAAAGGAAAAAGGATATTTACTGTCGTCTTAGATTATAAATATAGCACTTGGTGTTGGACTGAAGGGGGTATGTTCTTAAAGAGATTAAGGAAATATATGTCCCACCGGAGATTGCAGAGAATCAGGCTTTTCATTCTGGACCTCACAAGTTTCGTAAAATTACAGATTTAATAAACAAACCATTTTACGTCTCTGTAAGGAACTTAGAGGGGATTTCAAAAGTCAAACACTGAGGACCCTTGCTTTGACTGTGGTGGTAAAAGTAACATCTGCCTCAGACATTCGAAGAACAGACTGTTCAGATCATTCTTTTCAGCTATGGTAGGAGACTTGACAGATATAAGCCATCCTACCCCTCCTTTCTACAGTTATATCTCTCAGCTGAACTAAACCTTACATCAAAGCACTCATATCAAGGACATTCAGATTTAATTTTACCTTTCTCTTTCAGATGTTCAGTTTATAATTATAACTTTTGTGGTTTCCTAAATAAAACAATAACACAGAAATAAAAGAAAAACAATAATTTTTTTGGTCGCATCCCTGGGATGCCAGAAAAACATTTTTCCTCTTCCAAATCTGAGACAAAAGACCTGGCTGAAATTTCTGCCACACTCATACATTTTCCAGTACAGACTCAGGACCATGTGTGATGTGACTCAGGCTGCTACTCACAAGTAAGTGATTGCAGTGATGTCGATCATGTGCTGCCTGGGGATTGACAAGAATCCCCAGATCATCAAGTAGAAGAATATTTAGCCCCGGAGTGGAGAGTAGAACTGAGATCATGGGGCCAATCTTTCTTTTAAAAACACATTATTATATGTCCATGATAACATTAGCTTGGGGTAGATGCAAATACAAAGAAAAGAAAAGGATCCAAGGGTCTTCATTGCTGCTTCCATCAGTGAGCTTCTTTCCTCTTCCATTGCTCTGTTTCTTTGTCTCCCTGTGGGCATACAGCTCTCCAAAGTGTTAATCCACCACCAGAGACCTGTTAATTTCAGTTTTGCTGATATCCTTGGTGCCAGGAATTTCTTTAGTGACTGAATGATTCTTATGGTTCATAAAACGTTGTAGGAATATTTCATTTCATGCTTTCAGTTTAAAATTTCATGTAGGTTATTGGTTAAAGATTTTGAATTCATGGCTGCAGGAGTTTTGTGATAGTTCTACTCTACAAGATTTATTTCCCTGAGGAAAGTTAAAAGGCAAGTCTCAGACAAGGCACTCGAAAAAACAAAGCCAAACAAGGAAAAGATAGAAACAGCTTGAGGAGCATTGAAAACTTTGTTTTAGTATGGAGAGATAATAAACAATAGCTTTCAAGGCCTTATCATGATGTATTGTCTGTATTTCAACACATGGTCTTTGTAAAGCGGACAAAACTGGTTTTATTAAAACATCAATGACAGAGAAAAATGCATTGCCCCGAATCATCTCTTCTCCTGGTCAGAATTTATTTTGTCTGGCAGGTGTAGCCCATTTACTGCAACAAAAGGTGAAAGGTTTGATACTGTGATTGTGGAATCTCAGGGAAACAACACTCAGCTGAGCACTCAGCCATCTTCTGTGAAAATTTTCCTTGCAATATTTTTCCTAATAATTTCCCAGATTTCCTACCTTATCAGCAACTTTATTTAACATTGAAGTGGTTCATGACCCTTTCTCATGTGAAAAATATCTACTCCATCACAAAAGAGGTGAAGTAGAGTTTCCTTGGTGACTGTGAGGTCCCTTGAAGTTTCAACAATTGGAGTATGTGCCTACAAAATTTTAACACTCGTTTTTGATCCATAGATACACGTGTCTATACAATGTGTCGATTTTGATTTATTCGAGAGACATGCAAATACTCTGAAAAGGTCTCTGATCTTTGATGTAGTTGATGAGATATTTATCTCAGTGCCCAAAGTTGTTAGTGATATTTTTTTCAAGTTCCAGGGCATACATTTAGTGAAACATCAAAGATTTGGTCCAAGCAAGTGATTAATTATGGCCCTAAAGTAGTGCATAAAATCCACCATAGAAGATAATTTAAACTGGGATCACAAAAACCCTTCACAGCCAGCAAGAGATTGCCTACAGATGCATAGGATAAAAGGCTGCCTAGGGTGATATGTTTTCAATATGATTCTTCTCTGAAACTTAGGCTGCCTGTACTGGATCCTAAACCCCTTTTCTGTTATTAAACTCCCCTTTAGATATTAAACCTCCATAGCATATACACTCTTCGGTAACTGAAGCCGCGTGGGACTGCTTGATAACCTAGCAAGCTAGGTAGTGTGTTCACCCAGGAGGCAGAAATGCAGTTCGGTGTTGGACCCTCCACCCGAGGAGCTCCCAAGCTGGTGCCTGTTCCTGTGCTCCTAGATTTCTGCTCCTCACAGAACTTCACAGCTCCCTGCATTGCTGACCCAGTAGCTGCCATGTGACAGCTGTACCTTCTGTGTCCTTTTCCTCTTCCTCTTCCCATCTTTGGTCTGAATCGGAAATACAGGCAGCTACGGTATTTTATTTCCATTCTTCCACACGCTTTCAGCTGATGTAATTAATGTCGTTTGTATCAGTCCCCTCCAGTTTCTTGGATTCACATCTTTTGCAACCATCCATACTTAGTAAATTGGAACTGTTCCCCTTGTCTTCTCATCAGGCTCATGTCCAGCCCTCATAACAAAAGGCAGGTGATCTACATGCCAATATTTTACCTCATTCAGCCTCCCTAGTTCCCTCTAACTCCAAATTTCCCAAGAGTAAGAAGCAGCTGAGTACAAGCCATAATTTTTCAGCTCTGCATGTGAGCCCCTAAACTTATGCTGGTTTATAAGAGAGAGGAATTTGAAAACTTCTTTGAATAACAAAAGTGTTAGCTTTTTTGCATCCAAATAATAGAAGCAGAGTATACTGGTTTTGCTTGCAATGGGTAGTTATTGTATTTAGCTGGCAAATTTTGAAATATTGCAATGTTGAGAAAATAGACTAGTTTTATTGAAATGCCTACATCTGAATAGCCACAGGATCTCTTATTCTGTACGTGTATGACTCCTTCCTGTCTCATGTTGTGTTTTCATTTCTGACTAGTAATTCTGTATGTACAGCCACTGTATTTCCTGAATGTGTCAAAAGCCTTTTTCCTACCCTTTCCATGGTGCCATCACCAAACTGATTTTACATTTACTGCATTCATTCCTAAGTACTTCTCATTCACTTCAAAATACTTTTGGTTTTGCTGATATCACCATTCGGGCTCATCAGTTGGCTGTCAGGCCAGAGGGCAGCAAAATGCACTCACACAGTTTGCTCATTCTTGGCAGTATCTCAGAATCACTGACTGGATAAAATTGTGTATTATTCCAGACATGTCCCAGGTTATTCGATACAGATGATGCAAAGCCACAGAGTAAAAATTTGTAGTGACTTAAGAAGATTTGAAGGTGTTCTGACAAGGCCTTGATGTTTTTCTACTGTATTGCCAGGAACAAAGCTCAGAGCTGGCCTGTTTTGTCGGCTGTCTTTCTAGAGGACCCCTTCAAGGACAACTTTCTGGGCAGATTCAGAAGCCTTTGCTCTTGCTGTACCACTACTTCTGAAGGTGCTGACTAAAATGATGGAAGATGAACCAGCCATAAGCCTGCTGAGGGTTTTGTGCTGGGCATCCAGACAGTGGTTTCACTTGATACTGCAGTTCCTCGTTTACATTCTCAGCGCTGGCGGGGGGACGGGACCAAATGACTCATGCAGCAGAGAGAAGAGTTCAACCTGGCAAAGGGTAAGGAGCTGTCTCTGAAAAATGCTGATGTGGCATTTTATGCCATTAATGCTCTTAATTCTTAATTCCATGCTTTCACACTTTTTTATTTCTGGAGCTGGAGAGGAGTATCCAGTGATCTTGGGACAATATTTTCTTTATGCAAATTTCCTTCTGTGCAGAATATTAATCTCTGCCATTGGCATTGACAGACAAGAGTTAAAGTTTCATTTTAATTATGAAGCTCTGACAGAGCATGTATAATACTCTGCTGTATTTATAAGATAATTGTGTTTATTCTTAATGACATTTACTTGTAAAGCTGCAAACTCCCCGTATGCCAGTCCTTTCCATGGTGTCTGCTTAGGAAACTGTGTAGGAGCAGTAAGCTTTCATCACAAGATACTGTAGTAATAGGAATTTTGTGCAAGTTTCTTTCACCTTATTGGATTTTGTCTTGAAAGTAGTGTTTGTTGTTGCCTTAAAATAAATGTAATTATTTGTTACCATAACCAAAATGGTTCCCCTACAAACAGTAGCTGCCAGCTCGTACTGGGTTTTAAAACTCTAATAAAATCTTATAAATTAAAATTCTTATAAACTCTTACAAATGAAAACTCTTATAAATTGAGATTTCCAATTATTTTGGCAAAAGCCCAGGAGAGTCTTATTTTTGTTACATGCTACTCTGTTTGTGGTAATTCATATGGATGCATTCCATCTCCAGTAAAATTATATTATGCCGCAGGTGTACAGCACACACAACCAATAAAATAAAAATCAAAGCCTCACAGGTTTCAGCCATTGTCCAGTTTTCGTAGCTTACAGTGTTGTCAGGGAGTGTATGTTCTAAACCAGCATTGGGCAAGATACCCTGTTCACTTGTATAGGAAGAAGTGAACAGTTTTAGCTGAGAAGCACAGAATATCCTTTCTCCTATTGCCTGTCTCCTTACTCCTTTTCCTCCTGCCCCAAGGAGGCAGGGACTGCATCAATGCACTCGTGAGAGGATGGTGGGAATCAGCCAGCCACATCCCATGAAGGAATAAATCTCTCTACAAGAAGCTGTTACTGACCATCAGCCCCAGAATTTCCTGAAAGGCTGAGACTGTGATTACAGCTCGCCTCACCCTAAGAAAGGTCTGAACTCAATTTCTGTGGAAAATTACAGATAGCTGAATACTTCCTAGCTCCTGAGTTAAGAAAGTAGAAAAGGGCTCTCCCCTTTCAGTTTGCTGTCTTGAGAGGGAGGACATCGCATTTGTGAATTTTTATTTACTATACTCATTTCACCACTCTGCCCTCTTCTCAGTTTCCACACTGAATACGAAAAGAGATGCAGGGATTAGCTTTTGACAACTTTATAAAAATAAATCAGCATATATTATTTACAAAATGTAAAGAAACTAACCTAGCCAGAATTTTTAAAAGGAGGTTGACAGGGTACTTAGATTTAGTATTTGACTAAGTGTACAAAATTGGAATTAAAACTGCCTGCGAGTATGAAAGAAACTTGTAAGATTTACTTGACTGCCAAGTTAATACATATTCAGTGTTTGCTTTTTCCAAATTTCTTGTTTTCTTTAAGTTTCCACTTATTGCTTTGTTAACATGATCCACTTCCTATGAAATAATTCAGGTCAAGAATGCCCCAGCAAAGGGTTTTTGGGTATTTGCAGGGCTTTCCTTTTTAATGTATTTCATATTCAGCAGATCAGGTGGGATAGAAGTGTGACTGCTTACTCCAGGGAAATGTCACACAGGTAACAAGCAGGACTGGTCAGTATCAGAAGAGGGAAAGCATGGGCTGGAAAAGCACATTTCCATCACCCTTCACTGGAGACCCCAGGCCTCAGCACCAAGAAGGCATAGCCTATGAGTCACAAGGAGCTGCAAGGGAATTTTCATATTGAAAAGGTTCTCTAAGAAAAGTGTCCCTCTATCTCAGCAGGGTGGAGCCTGGGAACTGATAAGAGAAACAAGGGAAAAACAGCCTCTGGAATCTGGGGAGGAAAAGGGAAAGGAGGGGCAGGATTAGTGACTTTCAACCTCCTTCAAAAAACAACATGTTGAGATTACATTGGACCAGGAAAAGAGAAATGCAAAAACCCCTTCTCCTAGGCTTAACAGTGGGGTCAGTAAGGGATAGTGGATGACCCTGTCCCTGATGGAGGCCTTTCGTACACCCCATGCCTGGCACATAGAGCTGCTGCCTGTCCTTCCCAGAGCCCTGCAGCAGCATCCTTGGCTGACCTGCAATTCTGGTGGTTATCTGACATGGAAAGTACTTAACACAATAGGGGATCTGTTTGCTAAAGAGGATGAGACACACCATTTAGATTCACAACTCCTAAAAGTTTTGAGAACTACATGGAAGACAACTGAAATAGTGAACTTTTGAAATACATTTAAGCCAGTGTGTTCACCTGAAGCACTTAAGCAGCATTATGTATATTAATCTAAACACAGTCTGGCCCAACCTTTGTGTGTTTTAGTGAAACTCATGTTGTCATTTATTTCTTTTTTCTCCCTCCTGTTGCAAATCCAGACACAAGACCTTCCCTCCCTGTTCTGAATTTTGCACTTATTTGTAAGCACAGCAATCTGATCATTGTTCAGTCTGACAGGGACACACAGCCAAATCTGACCTTGAACATTTGATCAAGGTTGTCTTATAAAATATATGATTTACCAACAGCTGCAGTGATTCTACAAATTAGTGTAGCAGAGGAGTGGGACAGAAGTTTGTTTAAACAAATCCAATAAAGTTATCATGGGAAACCGAAGGAAGTGGGCCACCAGTTTCCTGATAATATTTACGACAGTCCATAGATAAGAGAACTGGAAAGGAGGCCCCTCTTTCTTCCATAGTTTATCACATGGTTAATACAGAAAGACAGATTGTTGTAGGATAAACTCGGATGTCATACACTAGCTTTGTCATTCAGACCATCTGTGCAAGAACATATATAACAGTGTACAGTTTGAGGCAAATACATGTTGTTTAAGGTTAAGATTCTGAAGGAAAGAAGGCTGAGAATGATATATTTCTGTAAGGCACAGATTCTGAAGGCAAAAGGGGACCTTTGAGCGAAGAGCTCTGTAGTCTAAGACCAAAGAAGTATTTAAATGTAGTTCCTCTGGCTCAATTGCACAGAAGCATTAGGCAATTATCACCCATTGATTTCAAGGTCAAAAACCTAGGAAAAAGCTGTCCTGATGGCTCAGGACTTTGAAATGCTGTTATTTACTATGGCACAGCAGTAGTATGGATACCTTCAGCAGGCATTAACTTTAAGGAGAAGTAGTAATGGTACCAGTAGCAAAATGAGACTAACATTAACAGTGGTGACTTTCTTCCTCCTTTCATATATGGAAGTGCCAGGCCATGTGCAGAAGTGAGCCACATGCACATCCCGTTACACACCGCAGAGCAGCTGGGAAATCTAGGAAACCTTAGAATAGTGTCTAAACTCCTATAAACACTCCTGGAAGCAAATCCTTGCTTCCCAAGTAGAAATGAGCCATGGACTGGTTAGTGGATGGCTCTAATTCTTTCTCAGCCATCCATAGAAAGATGGCATGAACTGTGTACGTATCTTACTTTTGAACAGGTAAATAGTCAGACACAGTACTGCTTAAATTCAGTGGGTATGTCTTACAAGGACAATCTCAGAAGCTTCTAATGTAAAGATAGCAAGGGTTAATTAGGGGATGGAAATGTCCTGCTTTGTGTTTCAATAATGCTAATTTAATTAGCTGGAGTTAGTGAAAAAGCTAATATGAGCAGTGCCCCTTGGTGAGAGTAACGGGTTTTGAATGGCAATAACAATTTTTTTGGCTCCTCCAAATTGCGGTTCCCATAGCATGCTCAGGTGGAGCACGCTGAGGAGCTTTTCTGGTGGGTCTTCCCTTCCCATTCACAAATGCACCAGGTTAAGTAGGTTGGAAGCAATACCCTTCTTTCACTGAGTTTGGAGTGGTTTTAAGGTCCTTACAGAAAAAGTATACCATAGACCAAATCAGCCAGCAATGGAGCAAAACTCCTTCCTTCCTCTCCCACCCCCAAAACCTCAGGCATTCCAGCAATCGCTAAGCTGGGTAATCAGCTTTAAAGAGACAGTCCCATGGTTCCCTCTCATGGGCCTCCGCGTGAGCTGCATAGTCCTTTCTTGGGAAACTGGCACCAACATTTGGAGTGAGGGTACACTCACAGACTTTAGATTTTCAGCTGATGGCTCTAATTTGTACAAATTCGAGACCTATGGAGTAGCAGAGGCCTTTCCATGGGGAAGGAATAAATAGTGAAAAACTATGACATGAACATTGCTGAGATTTACTCTTCGTTAACCCCTGTCTGCTGTATTTTTCTACAAGTCTCCAAATGGTTTTGATTTCACATCTTCAAAATATATTTTATGTTCCTTCCCTGGCCTCCTTTACAAGACTTTGTTTTGCAAAACAGAAAATACTTCCTGGGTTCATATCTTTGTCAGTAGCTTGAAATATGGAAAGCCCTTTTTAAAAAGTCCAGCGCTCGTAGGAAAAGGAGCTCTTTTCTTCTTATTTTCCACTACAGCATGGCTCTTCTTGCTGCTTGTGGCTCAGAAAGTCTTACACTTTTGTCTGTACTAATTGTTTCCTGCATCATTATAGTTCTTCATTTAAACTTTCAACCAATATTGAAGGTGTGACATAAGACTTGTGTAACCAGACACGGTTAGTGGTGTCTGTCACACACCTCAGGGATGAGGAAGACCCACTCCTGATGGAGATCAAGCCTTCCTGCAGCTGCTGAAAACCTTCTGGCTGCAGAGCTGAGTAGCATAGGCCCAGCCTAGCAGGAAATTTGCCTGACAGAGGAAAACTGTGTCATAAAACTGGTTTTATTCCTCTCAGCCATCTCAGCCTTTGCGTGGTGGAGCAGGGAATGTAGTGGGAAACCAGAAATCGCCTAGGGCTGCTCCATATGAGCTATTCTTGGCTGTAGGAGATGTCCCTGAGGCTGCCCTCGGTCAGGCTGAGGCATAGAGTAGTTCTTGAGTCATCAGACATTTAAGAAACAGCAATGTTTGTGTAAAGCCCGCCATTTCCCCTCTTGTTCCACACCAAAAGTAGCTGGGGTGGACCAGAAATAACAGTGCCTTGTTGGTTTTCAGTGTCTCAACATTAGATCTCCAAGCAACCAACCTCTAAGTCAGAGATCCCAAATTTATTGCTTTAGCGCTCGTTTGTGACAACACATTTGGGGTATTTTTGTGGCTCCATTTCTGTGGTGAAGAAAACCTGAAGGAGTCTATGGTAACCTGAAAACTGCCTGCGGATGTGCTGCAGGGAGGAGAGGGGAAGCTAAGGTTTTGTTTGGAAGGGGAAAAAAAATTATGAAAGCAAACACGAGCCAAGACATAAAGTCTCATTTTGCTCCCATGTGCTAGTGCTTGAGCAGACTATTGTTCTGGACTCAGAGATTGGTTCTTAATTATGTTGAGCAGTGAATGGTTTGAATTACAGCCACATAGTTTGGTGAGCACAAGCCTGTTAAGAATTTTGGCTGGAGAGCAGCTGTGGGGCTGCTCTGAGATCACAGAAGGTGGCTGTTGCTGGAGGTGTTTTCAAGAGTTAAGAGGCGTGCACGCTGCCACCTGAAGTCCCATGCTTGAACGCTTTATCTAAATCTGCCCTTGTCTTTATTCTGCTATTTCAATCTAAAATAAAACATCTTGTATTTATTGTATCATCACATTTAGACACTACCATTTTGGAATCTCCTGTGGACATCATCAGATCCAGATGTTTCCAAATGTCATCATCCATACGCTGAAATGATTACAAATGGAGATGTATTTCTGTAAGCTGTTGCTACTCAGTGAAGATTGCCAGTTTCCACTGGCTTCGAGGAGACATATTTTTAATGGGGTAGGGATGGCCCCAAGTTCAATACTGCAGATTTTTAAATTACACATATTGTTGCATGAAGCACAAGTGGTTGCAGTCTCTGTTCACTCATAAATTTGGACTGATTTCCTAAGAGGTTACTAATTTTAACACGTGTAGGATGATTTTAATACTGGGATTACACAATCGGATTACCTATGTCTATCTGTAAAGAGTGTGACGTGAGTTCATTGTGCACTCTGATCAAGGTATTAAAAATACAATCTATTTCCAAGGAAGAACAATTTTTCTTTCACATCACTCCGTTTGTCCAAATTGTCTGACAACTGCACTGGTTTTTATATGTACTATACACAGCCCTGTCTGGTTTGTGAATGAATACTACTGCCCTCTACTGCAATGAATATCTAATTCCTGCTCAAAGTTTCATATTCTTTGTTCTAAATGTGCACTAAATATTGGGAAATGAGTTATACAGATGCCCAGACACAAGTAGATATAACCAACACTTCAGGATGGGTTTAGGATGACCTCTTTGGCATTGCTCTGGCTGTCAGGGCAAGATTAGAGTTTTTACAGCCAGGGAAATATCATAGTAGAAATATCATAGATCAGCAAGTATCATAACTTGCTGTTATTGTGCCCTAATTAGTAAAGTGAGGCTGCATTTTAGATTTTTCCATCTGTTCACTGATTTTGACTCAATAATAGCAAGTCAGGGATTCAAAATCTATGCTTTTGCCATTAGAATAAGTACCACAGTGCTAAAATTTCAGGTACTCTTTCTCTCCTGAAAATGGCAACTCTGCATAAGGTATTGTAGCTTTCAGGTATAATTAACAAAGTTGAGCCAGCATTCTGAATGAAATATTACCAGTTGTGAACCTTGGGAACACAAATAAGATTGTAGGAGAGCTCTTTCTTAAAGCTTTGTGCTATATGCACATTGCACTATGAGAAAGCACATAGTTTTGCTAGGAATTTATAGTCCAGTAGCTTCACCTGGATGAATACGTCTTTCTCCTTCTCCGTTAAAAAAAAAAAAAAAAAAAAATCGGGAAATAGAACTGGGCTCTCTCTTAAATGATCAACTTACAACAAAGTACTACAAAAATCACCCCACTATCTTTCTCTCCTTTCTCTGGTAGATGATCTTGATTGGGCGAATGTAAAAAAAAAGTACTTCGTAAGAAGATGAACAACATAGATTTGAAATCCCTCAAACTGTTAAGGAAATGGGAACTGTGTCTTCCAGGTACCAGAAAGTGCTTTGATGGTGAATGCATAACTAATGCCTGTTACTTCTCTGCTTGTATTTTAAAAGAAAGCATAGCTTTTTTTAAGGAGGTGGGCCCTAATTCTTTTGGAGTGCACTGGTCTTCCTCTGCAAAAGCCCTCTGCATCAGCCAGGGGAATTAACCCAGGAAAATTACATTGCTGGACTGATTTTATGCATGACCAAGGTGATCAAACTTCAAAAAGGGGATGCACCCAGATATAACTCTAGGTCCCAAAGGTACCTTGTGAAGTTTACATTCAGAAAGTAGGTGCTGGGAAAGTCAGATGCATCAGTTGAGAAGGTGTTCTGTGATTCTGTCATACTGGTCTTATGTGCCAAATCCCTTTTGGGCACTTTTCTGGGGCACAATTCTTTCTGAATTTGTTAATGTATTGGACTATCTCATTGCACACAAGAATACAGCAGGGAGTTATGATAATAACTTAGCTGGTGGTTTGGTGTTGTCACACACAGCACTCTCCTGCCCTGTCCCGTGGTTACTTTAGCTAAAACACAATGTCTAGAAGCCTTCTAGAAAGCATCGGTTTCTCATTATTTTCAGAACTTTGCCTTAATCTAATCCAGAGTGAACAGCAGCATCCTGGCACAAACTCCTCTATGCTGACCTGTACCCATTAAAGAGGCGAGAGCCTGTCAGAGGCAGATGCATAAACCTGGTTGTGCTGGATGTACAAAGCTGAAAATGACAGTTTATTGTTTGGATGTGGAAGTTCGAGAAAGTGGCATCCCTTCCCTGGCAGGTGAGTTTAGCCCAAATCTAATACCTACGTTTGGCTGAGATTGTTGGTTGGTTATGGAGTTTTTAATTTTTTTTTTTAATCGATACTGTTTATATGCCATTAGCTAGCGATTATGATGTCTTAAAACAAATAGCTGCAGATCATTAAAATATAATGTGGTATGTAGTAACTGAGTGTGTCTCATTTCCTTCTGGAGTGATTAATGGCCATGTTCTTTACAGCTTCCAGCCTCCTAAACCAGAATCATGCTTGGGGCTAAAAGATAGGGCTTTTTATATAGAATGTCCTCACTACAAAACCAGATTGAACAAAAGACAGAAAAATCTAATATGCTACTGGGTACCCTTGTCATTTACGAGACTTGAGGGCACTCGATACGCATATTAGAGGAGCAGACACAAGAGCATGATACGGGACTGAGACTATGTGAAGTCCACACAAGTGTCACATAACGCACATTGCAAAAAATTACTCTCAAAGCCTTTCTGAATGAAGTACTGCACCCTTCTTCATTAAGTCATTTCTGTCTTTACTCAAATTTGTCATTAGGAGGTTACTAGATCCTCAAACCATATTGTAATGATCAGTTGTCTGTTTCATAGAATAAAGATTTAGAGATAATAAATAAACTTCACATGTACAGTGTATGAGTTCTTCGTAAGTTCATGCTGCTCACTTCCCCAAGATCTTAAAAACACAATACAATTAAAAAAAAAAAAAAAAAAAAAGAAAAAGACAAGGAAAGCTATCCAAGAAAATAATAGAATAGGTTGAAGTAGTAGGTAGGAGACCTGCCTATGCCTCATATAGAGACCTGCCTATACCTGAATTTACATACATACAAAATATGATAAAATTTAATAAAGAAAAATAGAGACTGTATTTAATTTCAATATAGGTTTAGAATGATGGAAGCAAAATCACCTTTACTGCTTATTAGCTTTTGATAATGTGTATTAGACTTAATTCTGGAATTTTAAATATTGTTCTTCAGTTTATATTCTGGAATTGAAATTTAATTTATTAGTCTGGCTAATGTTGATAATTTCAATAACTCAACATTTGAAATTTTAAAACTGTTTAATATTGAAAGTTAAATAGATCTAGATGAAGTTAATATATATGTAGAAGCTCTTTTTTTTTTTTTTTTTTTTTTAGTTAACACATATTTTACAGTACATATCTCCAGTGTATGTTCTCCTTGAACTGGTGTTGAATCTATGGTAAACTTGTGCAACTTCAATAACTGAAAACTCTGCAGTATAAGAGTCTGCCAGGTTCCAAAAGCAATGGATACTACTAAATTGGAAGAAATTGGTAATGAGAGGTAATTTATATCACAATTACACGTGCTGTAAAGATATTTTTTTTTTTTTTTATGAACACTTACTGACAGGTCAGGTACACTGCACTATAGACATGGCAGACTCACCAAAGTATTCTTCATGAAAGGTCTTCATATTGCTATCGGACAAAGTATAAAACCTCCTGGGGAGGAAAGGTTCTTGACACTGAGAAAAATATTTCATTCAGAATCATATGTATGTATCATAGGGTGCTGTGAGAAAAGAGTCTCTGTCAATATATTATTGAAGTAATACTATCAATAGTTCTGAAAATCATATGCAAGGATACTTGCAATTAGGAGGATAAGAAACATCCCTTGATGAATTAGAGTTGAAGTAGAAAAGAACACAGGTCTTCTGTTTCCTGTAGAACTAATAAAGTGACCTGTTAATTCTTAACTAGAGTCTTTCAGGCAGGATTTCTCATGTGACAAAATGAAATTACCCCTCATCTCTTTGCTGGAGACTTGATTTCTCTCAATTTGCCTTGGGTGGCAATGAAGGAAAAGAAAAAAGATGAATCTCTGTAAACACTCTAGCTTAAAGACTCAAGCTGAAACTTGACATGGGTTTTCTGTTAATCCAGCACATGATTTATTTACTGTAAACAATTCTGAAGCGTGTGAAATGGCTTCCAGAGGACCGAACATGAGTTTTCTGGACAAATTGAAAAATCTTTTTGTAATGAAAGACCTGTGGATTGAAATTGTTAAAAGATAGTTTGTTTCCAATTTAGTTATCTGGCTTGAAAGGACCAGTTGGCTGCCTTCTCAATCCATTCCAGAGACATGAACCACTGAGCATATACACATTAATCAAGGCCTATGCATTTAGTGGCTTCTAAGACCATAAAAGGAACATTTCTTTTTTTTCGGACACTAAAGTACAAGAAGCCAGCAAAGGATGGTTTCCTCTCACCAGCCAACAGCTTTCTGTGTTCGAGTAATAATGATGGCGAATTGGGTATGGTCAGCTTGATAGCATCATTCTGTCTCTACAGGTCGGGTGTCTACAGAGATATGGCATGTTTGTTCATATTGTTTTCAAAGAAAGTATAGAGAACAGAAATGAAAACTGTAGAATTTGGCAGGTGATTAAGGAAAAGAAAGTTCAAATATCTTTGATCCCTGCTTTTCTTGAAAGTTCATCTGCACAAAGGACATAAAGGATGTTTTAAAAATAGGCAGGTATAACTTTCTATACAATTACACACCCAAATTGTGTAACTGGAGAGTAATGAATTGAACCAGTGGGCTAAATGACTAAATCAAGGAAATTAACATGGGCATTTTAAAAATGATCCACTCAATGACAACTAGATTAAGACTGAGACATCACTTCTTGTGCCACTGAAACTTGTAGTAAAAGCCTTTTTCCACTAGATATTAGGATTGTAGTCAGGAAAATATTAATTGTAAACATTGCTTGTCAGAGAGTGAAACATTCATTCTTAGTCTATACTGGTGAAAGTAAGATAAAGCAATTTACAGTTTATTATGTGTTTTTTTGGTTTTAGTAAAAAGAAAATATCGTAACTGAATAAGACTTTTTTTTTAATAAAAAACTACAAAAGTCTGACAGTCAGTCTAAATACCCATTTTAAGAAGGCAGCCATGGTGCTTTCTGAAGCAGTTGATAAAACTTTTAATATCTCTTCTGTTGATATGATAGTGTCCTTTCAACATAGCTGTAGTATTGTAGTTGAAATGTTGTCATATATATTTCAACATGAATTGTTTATTGTCATTATTAGGTAATGTAGAGTTTTTATCCTTCCCCTCTTCCTCCCTCTCTGTCTCTTTTAAGTGCTGTCCTCCCAGTTATTTTGGACTATATCTTGCACATAGAAGCATCAATAGAAAAAATTCCTAAAGACAGGTACTAATACATGATCTGTTCAGTGGAATAATTCTGTTCCTGCATTTTCTTATCTTGCATTGCTTCATTTCTGCAATGAAGTTTGTTGATAGCTCTAAAAAGAGTTAGGAATATGTATATAAAGCTAATGGGATGCTTTGGACTTTCTGCTTTGCCTTTAAGAAACTACTGCCTTAGAATTTTGAAAAGATTGCATGGTGTGTATGCATGGTTTGTATGCATGGGTTTTATGTATGGTTCAGACAATGTAGTATGGAACAGAACTTTCTTTGTGTCTCACAAGGCATTTGGTAATTCAGGTGGCTTTTGGACTACTCTAGAAAAAATGGCATGTAAGTTGTACACTGGTAGATGGATGTGGCTCTAAATAAGCACCCAAACCTCAATTAAGAAGAGCTTGAACTGTTCTGACAGTGGTATGGAGCAGAAAAATCTGGTTAGTCCTGTCATTTTAGGCTTCCTAAGACATGGTGAGGCTCATTGAAGATGAGTTCTGACTTCAACTCCTGTGATGACAACTGTTGCACAAATGCTAAAACCCCGTGTAAGTACAGAGCAAAAAAGTAATAGATTCAATTTTGAATTAAGGCTGTAAGGGGATTTCGGCCGAATATTTAAGATGAAGTCAAGTATTTGTACAGGAAGCTGGCCATTTACCTTCCCATGTTTATCCATCATTACTGCCTGGTTGTATGCAGCAGACACTGAGTTGGCAAACTGTAGTTTTCCAGAAATTTTAAGTGAAATTACTTTGGCACTAAAATACCATATTGCTTCATTTTGCATGCTTGAGTTGTACAATTCCTGGCGGTAAAAACTGCACTTTGGGGTTTCATCCTACTTATGACAGTGAAATCATAAGTGGTTATGTCCCTCCTGGCAAACCATAAGCCGAGTGCCTGATTTCCCCTTCCTCATGCACCAACAGGTCTCCACTGACCTCCAGTTAATAGGATTCCCTTGATGTAAAAGTGGTGTGAGAGTGGATGGAATCTCAAATGAATCTGCAAGTTTAACTGAGATTCATCAAACTTGTGTCTGATGAAGTACAGTGATTATGTATATGTTTGGCAACATTTTTCTCCTGGTTAATATTTTTTATGTTCAGATATTATATTACTTACAGATGTTTTCTTTCTGCTTATTTAGCAAATTTCCATTTTTATGTAATTTCATGTAATTTTGCAAATATCTAGTAAACAGCACAATAGTGGGATTTTTCAAATGGTGCAAAACTGAACTGGCTCACTTAAAATCTCACTGCACTGTAAAGGCTATTCATTCCTATTTGGTTTAATTAGCATAGTATTCTTCAATTTAATGCACTTATGTATTTTTCTTGTAAATACATGACACAGAAAAAGTACCAAGTTCTTTACATTACAGTACACAAAACAATTTCTAATACCTGAGTGTAAAAAATTTAGGTTTGTGTTCAGAAAAATCAGTAAATATTAAACCATTAGGGTTTGTCCATTTTAACACCCTACATTTTTACTACTGTCAGTGCATAAATGCAGGTTGCTAACTTATTAAGAACACTGGCAGCCTGGTTGGTTAGGTGGTGCTTTCTGTTAAGGAGACATGCATTCTGTGCATTTGAATGATTAAACTAACACTAAATCCACATCTTTCTCTATCAAATCTTCCAGGTTGCCTGTATTTGACATTCATCCCCAACCAGCTCTCTTGGTGCTTGATTCGCCTGTCTCTGATATGCCAGCATAACTCCATTAAAAAACATGATATTACTCTGGTTACTGGTTTAATAGAGTAGCAAATCGGGCCTTAGAGGGGTTACTTGGTTACTTCTAATTTTCTGATTAAAGCAGAGTTATTGAAACTCATAAAATCCATGTAATGTTGTTGCTCCACTGTGGGCTATCTGCATCAGAAGCCTCACTTCATTCTAGGGCTTAAGGAAATTCCCAGCTGGCCTCAGCTCAGTGAAGGTACATCCAATCAAATGCTTTAGCAAGATTTTTATTTTTAATTTACATATTATTTTAACCGTGTTCCAGAGACTTGCAAATATAGAGGTTCCAAATATTCCATAGACTTCAGATTCTTAGGCAGATGCAACACACCATTTCTAAATTCATGCTTCTGTCCCCTACCTCATCCTTCGTCTCTGTGTAACAAAAAAAACAGGAGATTACTACCCAAAATATTGTCAGGATTGAATCTTTGGGACGGAAAATTCATTATTCACTGTGTATGGCCTGTCACTGCTAGTGTGGTTCTGCTGCCACAGACTGAGGGCTTCCCCAGAGGGGTACTAGCATTCATTAGACCAAACTCATATAGCTGCAAGAGGAGGCTTTCTTTTTTTTCTTTTTTGGCATTGCTGTTATTCACATTCTGCCCCTGAAATATAACATAGCATAACATAACATATTGTAACACAACATAACATAGCATAGCATAACAATAAAAACATAAAATAAAAACAAAATAAATAAAATAAAATACAGTAAAATACTCCAAGCCCTGCCACCCTAAGCAGAGCTTCGCTCTGTTAGTGCATCATCTGCAGGGGTAGGCTAGCCAGCCATGTGTCGTGAGTAGCGTCAGCCAGCTGCAATTCCCTCCCCAGCGTGGGGCTGCAGGAGGGTGTCTTGCTCTCCCCAAGCCTGGCTGAGTGCGTGTAGGGTGCTTGCTCTATCTGGGCGAATAGATGTAGCATGCACATTGCCACCACTAAGTACTTCAAGATCATGAGTCAGAAACTTCTTAATAAGCTACACTGTTCAGAAATCATGAAACTGTTAAGAACTGGGGGGGCAGGGAGGATTTTGTTTGCCCCTTTGCTGTGCTATTCAAGTCCTTTTTAAAATTTTGTTCTTCTCTGCAGTCCCAAGAGTAAGAAGTGAATTATTTATAAATAAATTAAAACTGAGTTTCCCAAATCATATATGACTCTAAGAGCTGGACCTTAACACCACCACCAAAATGCTGGGGGACTCTAGGTTGGATCAGAACTGGCAGCTCTCTAACGTGTTCGTCTGGATTGTTTATGTTTTCTCCCCTGGGAGCAAGAGCTTTCTTTGAAAGCATTGCATCACTTCTCTCTGGGAGGAACACTTTGTGATGGGCAGCTTCTTGCAAAACTAGCCAGAGAGTTTTCAACAATACATAGTAGGGCTAAGCTTTCCAACACAGCATCCAAACCTCCTCTGTGGCAAGGAGAGAAAAGAATGGGTATAAACAAAAGTGGAAAAGCGAGGGGAATGATTACATGAATTCTTTTAATGTCTCAAAGAAAGTCCAGTCAGGTCTGGTCTGACTCATTATTATGGTTTGTAATCGTGTGGATGCGATTTGACAGAGGGAAGGTGACTGAGAGCCCAGTACTGTATGCAGGCAACCTTAGAAATGCTAATGGCCTCAAGTTCTATAAATTACTGTAGTGAGAAAAGAAATTGTTCTGCAGCCTTTGCCTGCAGAGGCGTATAGTTTATCCGCTTGAGGAAAGTCAGCCCAAAGTAACTCTTGAAGTGCTCAGTGTTTTTAGGAAAAATCTGATGCATAAAGTGTGTTTTCATTTGAGACTGCTTTATTCAATACATACAGTCCAGAGGATAATCAGGGAGGTCTTTTATTTCATTAGAGGCTAAAGTCTAGAAGTGCAGAGACCTAGGACATGTGGAAAAAAATGTTTATGGGGGAAAATAAAAAAAAAGAAAGAAGAAAGATTATTTAATTTCAGAATAGTTCTTGGTATGCTTTAAGCCCTGAATAAAGATTTATGTTGGTCCTGCTTGATCCAAAAGGGTTGCCTCTCCTTAATAACAAAGCTTTCTTTGAGAATGTTTAATGCATATTGCTGCTGCCAGATACAACCTCCTACTTCTTCTAGGTTTTGAAATAGACTGGGCAATTTCTAAGCTTTCTTTGGCATGTGAAGATAATTCACGTGTTGAACTACAAACTAACTGCTCACCCAAAAGCACAGGAGGCCCGGATGATGTAGATTAGGAATAAACAAAAGGAACTGGAAAATTCTCTAGAAGTAACATTTTAATAACTTTTCTTTTGCATTATATGATGGAAAATATCTTATGAGAAGTGAATAGTCTGTGGAGGATTCTCTGCTCTTGGCTATGAAAAGTTAGTTTTCTTGTCCCCTTACACATGTTCGCAGCAGATAACATAGAAAATACTAATCCTAGTCACAGTCTGTTGAGAGGGAAAGAAACAAAAAGATATTTAAGTAATAAATCTGGGTAATATACTCAAAGAGCATTGGCACAGTGATAGCAACAAACGCACAGGGGGGAGAGTGTTCAAGCTGCACCATGTCACACAGAAGTGTCTTCGAAAAATAACACTTCATTGGTTTGTTCCAAAACTTAGCATTTTGCTGGAGTGTCAGGGCTGCAGTGTCCCAGAAATACCCATTAAAATCCCCACATGTAATTGCTGGCCCTTGAAACTTCATTCCAGCGTTGATGTGAAAGGAGGATATTCCAGCAATATGCTTGTTTCCATGGAGTATGTCGAAGAACAATGAAGCAGAAGACAAAACTTGGATGAATCTACCCCCAGGAAAGGTTGTTTTTGTTTGAAAACTGAGACAAAATGTACATAAATGAATAAACTGAAACGGCTGTAAATAGCCTATGAAAACATGCTAGAATGAAATTGTTTAGAATTCTTCTTCATTAACCCACTTCACATTTGAGAGGATGACTGGAAAAGAAGATCTTGTATTTTTTTAAGAAATCCACAGGCATTACAGCAAATGAGTGTGTTTTCCAGTTCAAATATTTTGAGTATTTTTTAATGTTTGCACAGGCTCAGGATTTCTCAGCCCATGTCATAATCTTCAAAAAATACACCATTTCTTGCTTTGCTGAGACTCACCACATGGTATACAGTTGAAAACACTTTGCTGTGGCATGTTTAATAGGTTGCAGAGTAGGCAGTACCTCAGGCCATATGTGGTTCCTTATAGAAACATGGATGAGAGCAGATAAAATATGTCCCGCTTTCCCAAAGCAAATTGTGTGGCTCTGTGTGTACCTGAAAGGAAAGACCACTTCCAGTTTAGCCGCACAAACATAATCTGTGTGTATTCTTAAATTTACGAGTGGCTACATTACTGTGCAATCAGCCTGGATTACCAAAATGTTGGATAAGAAGGGAAAAAAGGGTTTGCTTCTCATTATTTTTTCCTCTGAGTGTATGTCTGCTTTACTCAGAGTTTCCTATACCTGATTCTTCGGTGTCTATGACCACCAACAGAGCTTCCCCCAGCCCTGGCAGTCTGGTTTAAATGTGCACAGTGTGTATTCTCGTTGTCCAGCGGGTTCTGGTAAAGGCATTTATCTGTTGAATGACGTGCAGACTGCCAGATTCAACAGATGACAGCTTAAGCACAGCTCTAGTGACCACCAATGCTGTGGTTTTTATTTTCGGATCCTGCTCTTTCTTTAAAAAAAAAAAAAAAAATGTTGTCATTATTGCCTTTTTTTTCCCCCTTTGCAAGCTGGTTCTTGTGAGTTTGTGAATCCTTCTGCTCTGTCCCATATTAAGGACTGATCTTGATTTCACATGCACTAATTTCGTGCTGCTCCTCCTCTAGCCTTCAGCAGTTGCTTGCGGTTTGTGCTCATGTGAAATCAAAAGCGGGAGTTGGGGAGCAGATGGGAATGAGCAGCCACGGACACAAATACATGCCTTCTCACTCTCCCCCTCTTCCTCACCTGTTGGCCATTTGCTAATCTCTGCTAGATTTAAGACATAGGGCAGTTCAGATCACTACTCCCCTTTGTTTGTCTTGTCTCTCCAGGGGAGATTTGTGGAATGGGAAGACAGATGCGACACGGTGACACGAAAGAGGCAGACTGAAAGGACTGTCGAGTTGTCCTGCCCAGACCTTTGGTATCAGCAGCAACCATGTCACGTAAGTCCTGTCCAGGAGTATATCAAGCTGGAAGCTGCTTGGCAGCGTTGTTGTCAGAACTGTTCTGATGAAGCTGCATGCAGTTCAAGGTGTTGTCTTCAGTGGGGGCATACTGTTCCCATAGGGTGGTTTTAGAAACCCAGGAAATTAAGAAGTCAGATGGATGCAAACATGTATAGTGGAAATGCATCCTTCCACAATTTTGTGTATCACCGCAACAGTTATTAACAGGGATTTTCTTAGCAAACAACACATGCAAAGATAATAACCTCCCTGCTGATACTGGCAGATCTCCTCCTTTCTGACGGACTCAGTTTCATTCACATGCACAACAGGAGGGGAAAGGATTATTTTAGCATACTTATTTTCTTTCCTGGTTCACATCATTCACTGAGTATGTACAAATAGGAAGGTTGCCAAATTGTTTACAGAAGATCAGAGATCATTTGAGCCAAAACTATTACTCCAAGTGCCCTCAAACTTCAGGGGTTTTCTGATGTGGCTATGACTCCAAAAGCTGTGACTCAGCCCCATCCCTGCACTGGAGTGAATGTAAAAATGAGTATTAGGGTCAAAATACCCCTTTTAAGTTGTACAGTGAGCTCCCACTTAATGTCAGACATGAGAAATTGTCCTGACTCTTTTAGCATAAAACTTCAAGACACAGGTAATGTACATCATATATTTGACCTGAGAATTTAGCTTTAATTGTTTTTCCTTTACTAAGCCCCCATCTCCTTCCCCTTCCAGACCACCCACAGTTGCCACTCCCAAGCTAGTCACCCCATGGTCTTTAAAGGCCATCGGTCAACCTCAGTATCATCCTAAAAAATAGGTGATAAGCCAGAAAAATCACTTTTAAAAGGTGCTTAATGTCAAAGTAACAATTCATATGATTAGAATATAATTAGAGTTAATACTGACACCTATGTGTTTACTTCCTCCTAAATGACTGCATATTTTCCTGAATCTTGGATACATATATAATAACAAAGGGATGACTCTATAGAGATACGGAGATCAGATGCTTGATGGAAGGAATTCTGCCATGAAGGAATCAATGGGAGGTACATCATCAGCTCTGACACACCAGCGCGGTACCAGGTATGCTTATGTAAAACACTTCAGCCAGTGTCATTATCCAAAATGAAGCTGTGGATCAGGGAATATTGTAGATGTATCATGTAGATTGAAACTGCTGAGCAGACGAGTGGCAAGGAATAATTTTCAAATCAAAGTGAAAGTAAAGGTTTTGGTGATTTCTTATTATATTCATCCTCAGTCATATATTACTGTATTTTAAAAATATTCTTGAAATTAACGTTTTCCTGCTCAGAGAGCTGATACCTTCACCTATGCCCTTATCATCTCTGGCTTTGATGATGGTCACCTTCTCTTCTGTTACATAACGCTCATTCAAATACAGCTGCCTTTCTTACCACTTTGGTTAGGGTCACCCTTTCATTGAATCCTGCCACTGACGCATCATTTGCAGCACAAGACCATCTTGCTTCTTGTCCTCAGTTTCAAAAGACAAATTCAAATTCACCTTTTCTTGATTTTTTTTTTTGTCTTCTCTCAACCCATTTCTCTTTCCTTTCACAACATCTTTGCTATAGAGATACACATCTGTAACATTTAGAGGTGTGTTGTTTTTTTTTAATATTTTATAGTGAGCATGCTATTTGAAACACTGTCTTTCAACAGCCAGAAAACCTGTTTTACCCTTGCTTGAATCTATTGTCAAGACAGCTCCTATGCCCATAGCTATCTCCCTTTAGAAAGAAAAAGCTTTGTGACTAGGAATTTATAAATAATATTTTTACTTTTTTTTTTTTTTTAATTTGAAATAAGGTATGATGTTGGTTATGACATACATGTGTCTTAGGTTGACTCCACAATATTATCACTGTTTATTGCTTCTGTCATCTTTGGTTTTCCCTTGCGTTGCAGCTTTTACTTGTTGACGCTCATCGTAATTTCAGACCCAGATACTCGAGCTTATACATCTGCTTACCTTTAGTCATCTTCATATTCCCGTTAATTCCAGTGAGACTACACACATACTTTAAATTAAGCACATGTGCAAGATTTTTGGAATTAAATAATGGGAAATAAAGTCTACTTGTTGTTATTTTTCCCAGTTTCAAAAACTAACAGCTTCTGCAGGTGGTCAAACCTGCACAGATTTAGAAACCATTGTTACTAAAGAAAAGACAGTTGGCCTGAAATCAGTAAGATTTGAGAAAAGGTCTTGACAATATTAAGAAAAGAATTTTCAATAGCAATAATAGTGGTGTGAGCTTTCATAGCAAGGGTTGTTCCAAGACAGTAGAACTGGCAATGACCCAACATTTTATTCTCTTTTCTCGAGGTAATACTTAGATGAAATACAGTTTTCCTGCCTTATGTACACTGGGGTTGTCAAAAGTAGAGGCAAAAGGGATAGGGGA